>NW_028261386.1:120495666-120708166 GCF_051295495.1 Thamnophis sirtalis
GACTTGTGACTCTTTTCTTAAATCAAATCCACTTCATTCCTCTCTACTTCTGGAATGAAATAACTGATTGAATAAAGAATTAATCAAAATGCAAAGGAGCTATACCTATTGATTATGTGAGCACGAATTGTGAGTGGAAAGGTGTAGAAAACCAGAATTTCCTATTATATCCAAAATTGGGACTTTTGGTTCAAAGCCAAGGAAGTGGAGTTCCTATTTGTGGCTATGTCTAGTTTAAAATGAATGCCTATAGTTTATAAAGTCGTAAATGAGCATCCAAAGAAGATCAGGAGGTCACTTGAAAGCATTATTCTAATTTGAACATTCCATCTGCAATGTAGATTTGAAGGTGTAATCTTGGATCATTGTTCAGTTATTCTGAATAATGGAAAAATATAGGTCATGTGCTGCAAAGAATCAAGTACAATACAAACTGATATATTCTGAATTATGGTCAGAATAATTCTTAATAATGACACATGATGTGCTGGAACAAGGGATGACGTTCCTTGCTGAGTATAAAAAACACTTTCTGTGAGAGGACCAAAGATGTCAAGGATTAGACTACACATTGGTTTTTATCAGAGGGAACTTGCCTTTAGTACAACCCAGCTAAAAATATTCAGCAGGGAGTATTTCCATACTCCCATTTTTTCGCTTTCAACCACTTTCACTCCAGAAATCAAATCATTAGTTTTCTTATCTTTGTATTCATTTTTCTCTTCAATTTTTGGGGCTCCATATCCATCATTTTTTTTCTAATATAAACTCTATCTTCTTCTCAATTCCCCCAGTTACCTCCAATAAATTTTGAATTGTGTCCCAAAGGTTTTGCCTTTGTGCTCTTGGCTCTTATCACTTTTAATTACGGAGCTTTGAAGTACAAAGACAGTGAAATCAAAGGGGAAACAGGAATGGATGTGTGGTTTCAGAAACTCTAGCCTCTAGCCTCTGAGCAGCAGAATTCCTCCTCAAAAATTTTCCTTTCACTCTCTTATGTTGTCTCAGGTTTAGGAGGAACAAAGTTCTTAAGTGGAGTTTAATAGCAAATAATAGAAGACTTTTGTTAGAGTAGAGAGGGAGATTTTAATCCTTAAATTAAAAAATAAAGCAACAAAAAGTCAAAGAAAAAAAACCCGGTCCACTCACTTTAAGAAAAGAAGAGAGAGAGAGAAAAGTTGCGAGCACTTCAATCCACAAAGCGTAATTACAAAGAAAAAAGCATACTAACCAAAACAATCCAATGGAGATCAATTCCACTGCTTACTTCTTCTGCTTAAGGATTTAATTTAGCATAAAAAAGAAGTTCTTTGGGGCAATCTTTTTCAAAACAGAAAGGATTCACCAGATGATCACACTTTCTCTTTCCATTTCCTTCCGTTCCTTAGCCATCCCAACTTCATCAACCTAGGCTGCCTTTTGTTGCCAGCTTGAAGGCATTCTCTTGGAGCGATCAGAGACTTGCGGGGTCCCTGAGATCAGCAAGACGTGGTCTTCCTGTTCACCGTCTCTTCTGGATGGTTTAGGTCCGATTGGACCACCCAGTGGCAAAAGTATCGGCGGCAGTCTCAGAGCATTGAGACCGCATGTCCATACCATTGGGACATTGGCTCCTCCAAGGGTTATGTAAAGATCTTAATGTGCCTTAGATCTCTTAAAAATTATCTAATTAATCCAGTGACAACTTCCCTTTTAATGTATGTTCATGGAAGATCATTTCATCCATGACTAGATTGGAGTTACATGGTAGATCAGATGAGGTAGCTGACAAGTTGGCATAGAACAAAAGGGAATGGTTGCCCAGAAACGCACTATTGCTAGATATTTAAGAATACAGGCAATCCTCATTTACTGACTCTTCAAAATTACAATGACGCCAGAAAAATGTGACTTACAACTCATCCTTGTACTTACCACTGATGCAGCACCCCCATGCTGACATGATCAAACTTTGGGTGCTTGGTAATAGGAATGTATTTGCAGAAGGTGCAGCATCCTGGAGTCATATTGAATACCACTTCCCAGCTGTCTTCCAGCAAGCAAAATCAATGGGAAGTCAGTCTCAGTTGTGGTCATAAATTGAGGACTATCTGTATCAAGTTAATCTCTGTCCCAAACGTTTGGCTCAAATTCATGAACACATACACATCACTTTATTTGTCTAAACTTGACTCTAGAATACTGGATATTCTAGGCCTTCCTTCCTTCCTTCCTTCCTTCCTTCCTTCCTTCCTTCCTTCCTTCCTTCCTTCCCTCCCTCCTTCCCTCTCTCCCTTCTTTCTTCTAACTCTACTGCCAGCCACCTGTACTAGAAATGTGTGTTGGATGAATTGCTACTGTATATTGAATAAAGAGGATGGCTTGAAAGACAGAAAGAAGGTTGACTCCCAAGGCAAATATCAGATTAATCAAACCTAAACCCAGATCAAGAAAATAATTTGTAAAAACACCTTAGAAGCCCCCAACTCCAGCCCCAATTCTCATGAAGATAAAAGAGGGAAGGTAAACAGTACATTCATATTGTAAGATTTGAATAATTGTTCTAATAAAAAGTAGCTTTTTGTATGGGTGGAGTCCATACTTTTACTTTTAAAGCCCTACATGGTATAGGACCTGGGTACTTGAGAGACCGCCTCCTGCCAATTACCTCCCTTCGACCAATCAGATCCCACAGATTAGGCCTCCTCCGGATACCATCAGCCAGCCAATGTCGACTGGCGACTCCCTGGGGGAGGGCCTTTTCTGTGGCTGCTCTGGCCCTTTGGAACGATCTCCCCGTGGAGATTCGGACCCTCACCACCCTTCAGGCTTTCCGCAAAGCTGCTAAGACCTGGCTGTTCCGGCAGGCCTGGGGCTGATGAGTTCCCAGCCCCACTCGAATTGCTGATTGTTGTGTAGTTTTTAACCTGTCTTTGTATCCTGTCTTGTTTTGTTCGTTTTTGTATTGTCCCCTTCCCCATATGTCTGTTCGCTGCCCTGAGTCCCTCCGGGGAATAGGGCAGCATACAAGTCTAATAAATGGAAATGGAATGGAATGGAATGGAGTCTGTTTTTCATTTTGGTCCTCCTAAAAAGGCCGACATGCCATCTTACATGAACGTCTGATAACTCCCTACAAAATAAAAAGCAAAACATGTGCTGAATTAGAAGTATGAATAATTACATAGAAGCTATAAAGAACTTGCTTAGTGTCACCCTCAGCGTAGGCCTACTCTGGACTGAGGCTTTGCAATGGGCTGTCATTATACATACAAAGCAGTGGTGGGATTCAGCCCGTTCGCACCTATTCGGGAGAACCAGTTGGTAACTTTCTAAATAGCTCAGAGAACCGATTGTTGGAAGAAATCTCCTTTTGTTTTTTTCCACTTTACAGGGCTAATCCTGTAAGGAAGGCAGGAAGGAAACATTCTAGTGTTGTTTCTAGCCTAATCTTTATTGCCCTGCTTATAGAAACTGCCTCTCCGGTTAACCCTTATTACATTGTACAGCTAAGGCGAAGCGCCCATCGACATGAGTGACCTTGAGTTGGCCACGCCTACCCAGTCACATGACCGCCGAACCCCACCTACCTGTTCATTAGGGCAGAGAACCGCTTGTTAAATTATTTGAATCCCACCACTGATACAAAGAAAAGGAATGGTGCATATGGCACTATGGCTGGCACTGCTTTTGCGATTTTGAAGAAAGCAGCCATATCCTGGGACAGTGTATTGTGCTGGGCTTTGCTGGAATCATTTGGAGGAGTATATTCATTTGCCTTGGATAAGAACAAGGTTCTCAGTAGTGGAGGAATGTCTCTTGGTTTGTTCTGAATTTCTTGTTTTATTTCCTCATATGTGAATAATTTTATGTGTGTATCATAAGGTGGTGTTCTTTAGTTTCGCTACAGTTTGCTTTGTTCAACAAATCCTTTGAGCTATGCTAAGTCCTAGAGTGTCTAACCATGGGTGTCAATCAAGCAAGGCGCGAGTGCTGATTGGTCCTGGCGCGCCTGCAGTCTGGCGGGAGCGTAGCAGGCTTCCTATTGGTTTATAGCCTGACAGCTCACATATAAAAGAGCTGCCAGGCTCCAGTTCGTTGTTCATTGCTCAGTTCGTTAATAAAAGTTGTTGCATCCATTCTCTCTCTCCATGCCTTTACCTCAGAGTATTGGAATTCACCAAGCTTCTACCTCAGGCATTGGTCCGTTGGCTTTGAATCCCCAAAATTAGCGACCTCCTTTTGCTGTGGTGCAACAAAAGACTAGAAATCTAAAAAGTCCTATGTTGAGACAAAAGGATTTCTCCAGATATCCATAAATTTGGTCATTTCAACTTCCAAACTGAGGCACTTCACCTGCTACTTAGGGTATCCTGGCAAAGAATAGAAGAAGAGAAAAGACCTGAAAGCATAGGATGACTATTGTAGCCTAAGTTCCAGTTCGATTCCAGAAATGTCATGTGTTTGAAGGGACATTTCATTGCAGTCCTGTTTAATGTCAGAACTACTGAGAGGATAAAGCCCACACAGAGGTTTTAGTCCAAATCCAATTTCAAGATGAGAACACTTAAGAAGGAAGGATAAAAAACAGCCATCCAAAGTTTTCCTCTTGGACAGCTGACTAAGCTGGTTGTTGTCTTCCACACAACAGGAAGCTAGGTTTGGCTTCTATTTTAGTTATGGTAACCTCTTCTAAAACTTAACCTGCAAATATAAATTTTAAGTAAGTCATGCTTGTTTTGAATGGACAGGTTAGATCAGGGGTGTCAAACTCGATTTCATTGAGGGCCACATCTGGGTTGTGTTCAGTGGTAGGATTCAAATAATTTAACAACCGGTTCTCTGCCCTAATGATTTCTTCCAACAGCCAGTTCACCAAACTGCTCAGAAGGTTAACAACTGGTTCTGCTGAAGTGGTGCGAACTGGCTGAATCCCACCACTGGTTGTGTTTGACCTTGGGGGTGGGCATGGCCAGGGGGTGGCCAGCTCGACATCACTCGTGTTGGAGGCTCCTGTGGTGGCCCGAGTGCACTGCCAGAGAAAATGACCTGCCAAGCTCCATTTTTACTGGCAAAGGCACCACAGGCCAGTCCTTTGCTGTTTCCAGGGCAGAGCCATGAACCAGATCTAAGCACCTCGTAGGCTGGATCTGGCCCCAGGACCTTGAGTTTGATTCTCCTGGGTTAGATATTTCTAGCAAAAAGAAATATGGGCTTGGCCATTTAGATCCCAGCTTTTACAAATTAATTTCAAAACAAGAAGCTTTGTCTTAAAACTGGTAAATGTTTTTTTTATTTGGTTTCATTTTGTAACCAGTCTCAATACTTATGGTGAGAGGCTTGTTTATGATCAGTCAAAATTTGCATAGGTACATATAGACATGTATTTATGAATAAATGATGTATTTTGCGGTCATATCAAACAATAGAAAAGATCTGAATGAGCCAGGTAAATTTTTAAAGATAATAAGAAGCAACCTTTCTTTCATGTTTCAAATTCAAGGGCATTTTCTGTTTCCAGAATAACAAGGTGAGATTAATTTTCTAGTTTTCTGTAGCTCTCCCGTGCATAGCAGCGATGTTATTTGATATGTGTAGAAGAAAAGAATTACCCTTATAAAGAATATCTTTAACAAGTATATGTCTTGCTGGTTTATTGTTAATGTAGATTCTAACATTTACCTTACCCATCAAAGGAGCCTTTAGCCTTCAGTTTGCCATTAAAGTCAATGAATGTCACACTGCTAAAATATACTCAGTTCATTGGAAGTGTACCATTTGCCATGCTGGGTGCCTGGCAGTCATGAAAATGTCACAAAGGGGCAAAAATAAGCTTGAAAAATATAATTAAAGTGACAGTCGACAAAAGTCACTAGAATGGTGCGGTAGCTGGTAACCATAGCAACTGATACAACACACTATATAGTAGAATGAAAATGGTGCATTCAATAGGGAAATTAAGAATTTCACCATGTTAAGGAATTGTGGGAATCTTCCTCCTCATTAATTTGTACAACAGGTTTAATGAACAGTGTGATTTGTTTGTGTTATATCATGACAACCTTGTGAAATAATAGTGATCCCCACTTTTTCCAATGATGGCCCACATCTGTTGAGAGAGATGTCAAAATGAACTAAACTTAATTGCAGTTTGATTACTTGAAACAAATGGAATGCATTACTCACAATTAAGTTATAAAATGAAAGGCTTACTAATTTGAAGGCTACCCACAAAGGCAATGGCAGAAGGTCCCTGTGAGGCCATATGTTGAATGTTCTTGAATGTTCAGAAAAGCCTTATAAATCTGAATTATCCTGTAATGAAGCCAAATTATATGGAAGCCTTGCTAAAGATGCTGACTTTAATATTTAATTTATAATCCTTCAAGTCTACAAAACAAACAAAATTCACTGAACCGTATAATGGAGTCATACGAAAATGTAACAACTGAATACAAGATATGTCACAACGCGTAACTAAAATATAGCTAGGACATAAATAGTTTTAGACTGATATGAAAATAAGTGATGCATGTAGAAGAAATGAGTTAGAAGTAGCTCATTCAAAATATGAGAGCCTGTTTGGTATAGTGGTTAAGGCGTGAGGTTAGAAACTGGGAGACTGGGAGTTCTAGTCCCACCTTAGCCACAAAGCCAACTGGGTGACCATGGAGCAGTCATTCTTGTTTAGCCCTAGAAAGTAGACAATGGCAAACCTCTTCTGAAAAACACCACCAAGAAAACTGCAGGGACTCATTCAAGTAAAATCAGACAGGATTGAATGGAAGAAAAGAAATTCAAAATTTGGGATGAAAACCAAAAAAAAAAGCAAGTCCAAAATTACCTCTTCTAGTTTTAACATTAAATATACATATATTCCATGAAGATTATGCTAAAAATTATTAATGTATAGAAAACTCTTGCAATAGATCAGACTTCATTGTTTACCCAACAAAAATGAAATTAATCAAAAGTCTCCGTAGAATGATTAGAAGTACCTTCTTAATTCCTCTAGCTGGACAGAATGGACAAACCATTTATCCAAAATGGTCTGAGGATTCCTGCACCACATAGGGAGTTGTATCTCCAAGGTCCCACCAGGGGGATACCAGGGGTGAAATCTGCCCAGTTCAGCCAAACCAGTAGGGATGATTGCCATTGGTTCTGCGAACTGGTAGTAAAAAAAAGCTTCCGAGGATCGCGCGGCTCAGCTGTGAGCCGCGTCATTGTCAGAAGCTTTTTCCTGCTTTTTAAAGCATTTTTTTCCTGCCTATTCGCCTGAACTGGCAGGAAAGTTGCTTTAAAAATGAGGAGGGGGAAGCTTCCGATTATTGTGCGGATCAGCTGTGAGCCGTGTGATCATCGGAAGAGCCGAAGTGGCGCAGTGGTTAAATGCAGCACTGCAGGCTACTTCAGCTGACTGCAGTTCTGCAGTTCGGCTGTTCAAATCTCACCGGCTCAGGGTTGACTCAGCCTTCCATCCTTCCGAGGTAGGTAAAATGAGGACCCGGATTGTTGTTGGGGGCAATATGCTGACTCTGTAAACTGCTTAGAGAGGGCTGAAAGCCCTATGAAGCGGTATATAAGTCTAACTGCTATTGCTATTGCTATTTTTCTCTGCTTTCTAAAGATTTTTTTCCCTGCCTATTCACCTGAACCAGCAGGGAATAATGCTTTAAAAAGTGAAAAAAAAAGCTTCCGACTATCGCAGCGGCCCAGGCCTGGCACACCCCTGAACTGGTTGTCTGGGCGGTGCCATAGGCAGTGCCATATTGTTTTTAGCATGCACACGGAACGTGCATCAAGCACACAAAGCATAAGCGCATGTATGGCACGCACAAAGGCAAAACAGCAGTAGTGCCTACCGGAACCCACCCCTGAACCAAACCCGAAGACAGTAGTAACGATTTATTTTCTGCAGAGGATTATTGAAACTACATACTGCATACAGATAAACTCCCAATGTGCCATTGAAGGAAACAATGCACAAGAAATTTATTAGATTGGAAATGAACATTCCGGACACATGTAGGAAAAACGAGATAGACAAGCTCAGGTGGGTTAAAAGTAACAATAATTCTGGATGACAACAAATTGAAAAACATGATGCAGCTTGTTTATTGATTGCAAAGAGAGCTTTCACCCAGGATTCTTCCCTAGTGGTCAGTTTGATAGCTGCACTAGCACTAAATTAGCAAATGAACACATTAGTGCAATGGAAATGATCAGAAAGATATGGTCGGTTCAGAACAAAGCCTGAGATTATTGTAGTGAAATATGGCCAGGGTAAAGAATGGAGTCAGAAGATCACCCAAGGATTCCTTCCAATGTTCTGATGCTTTGGAGCTAAAGATTTAAGTGAGCACATTTCTCTGGATGGATCCCTTGAGGCTATGTGTCTCAAGATCTAATAAGGGTTATGACAGTGTTAAACACAACTATGAACCTTATGTAAATCCTAATTTTATAAATCCCTTTGAGGTGTGATTACATAGATATATGTGTATGTGAACATATACATATTAAGATGAATCAAAAGGAATGCCTTTACCTCCATTAGTTTAGATAGGGATATTTAAATATTAATTGAAATGGTATCTGTTTGACTATCTGTGTTTACTTTTTCCACATAATTGTCACTGTTCAGTCAACCAACCACAGTCAACTTTTTAAAGTCATAATAAAAGAATTCTGAACTTTGTCTCTTCTATCAAGGTCTCGCAGTGACGTGCGGTGAGCTTTATGGCTGGTGAGGTAATTTTTTTAGACTTGTGGACTTCAACTCCCAGAATTCCACAGCCAGCCATGTTCAGTTCCGATTTAAAGCGACAGCATTTTCCCCCTTGCAAAATAAGTTTTCCCATTCTTTTTCTTCTCCCTCCCCCTCCTTCCTCCCTCCCTCCCTCCCTCCCTCCCTCCCCCCTCTCTCAAACAGACACAAGCACACAAAGAAGTTGGATCCCTCTCTCACTCACTCACTCTCAAACAAAAACAAACACAGAAGTTGGATTGGATATATTTTCCAAAGGCTTGAAAGCAGCTCCTCTGCCATACCCCCCCTTCCCCTGCTGCCTTCCGATTGGAGCCTTTGATTGCAGGTGAATCACGTTGCCTTTTCAAACTTGTAATCAGTGAAGCTAGGCTTATATACTTTTATCCAGCTCTGTGTGTGTGTGTGTGTGTGTTTGTGTTTGTGTGTGTGTGTTTGAAAAGGCAACGTGGTTCTGCATGCAATCAAACTTTTTGAATTCCTCCCCCGTCCCCCCACACGCACCTTTTCCAGCTGTTTCAGAGAGTATTTCAACTCTGCTTTGCCTGCCCTCATGAAAGGCCAGAGCTCTGAGTCAGACTGAGCTAGTTGCTCCCAGAGAACTCTAAAAAGCCTCTAAAAATGCCCTCTACAGGAGGCAAGAGAACACGTGCCTCCTTTGCATATGAAATTTTTCGCTTTTTAACCCTTGCTTAACTCTTAAAAGGCAAAAAATTGCTTATGCACAGGAGGCCCATAGTTCTCTCGCCTCCTCCTATAATTAACACTAAGCAGACTCCAAGTCACTGTGACTTGGAATCTGGCAGCAACTACCTTGGCTTTAATTATTTTTAAAAAATTCTTTAAAATTCTTTCCTTTTCCTCATGACTGGTGAGGCCACGCCTCCCCTGCCTCTAGTGACTGCACGTCCCTGAGGTCTCGGAGTGTTTTCCATTTCTTGCTTTGAGTCAAACAGATGCCTACAAAGATATTCCTTCGATTCTGAGAAAAGGTAAAAATCACCTGGTGCTAAATGTGGGCAGTATAGAAAATAAGATAAGACAATAAGATCCAGGTTTGCATTTGTTTCTTGGGTGACTTGTGAGGCATAGCACTGTCATAGTGCAGCAAAATTTCCTTCTTGTACTCTGCTGAGTCATTGTTTTGAAGTTTGAGTGTTATCTGATTTGATAGTGGTACTAGGGTCAAGGACATTCATTTGAATAACAACATTGCATCTTTTAAACAAATCTCTATAGTCATGATTTTTATTTTCCTGGAGCCTGGATTATTGAAGGATAGATTTATGATGATATTCTGATGCTTTATTTCTAGATCATAATGTTGAGCTCCTGTTTTGTCAGCTGTCATGATGCTGTGGGGACACTCTTTAACTCAGTGCATGACAACAACTGCTAGCAAATTTAATCTTTTGCAGCTTTTATCTATGGATTGTTACATCCATGACCTAACTTTCTCCCATATCAAATCTTTGATCTTCTCATATCAAAGAACATAAATAATATCTCCAACACACTCCTGTAGGATACCAAGAAAGTCCAGTTGCCTTTTGGAAAAGCACTTTTGAGACCACCACAATCTGGATGATTGAGAATTGACATAGACATATTGGCTAAATAGCGCTATCTAAAGCTAGTTTGGTGTAATGGGTAAGATGCCAGCCTAGAAACCAGGACACCATGAGTTCTAGTTTCATCTTTGGCGCGAAACCAACTGGGTGACTTTGGGCCAATCCTTCTCAGCAGGCAATACACTTCTGAGAAACCTCTCCAAAGAATTGCAGGGGGCAATGCAGAGTTGGGTTCCTACCAGTTCGCACCTATTCGGTAGAACCAGTTCGTCAAATCTACCGAGCCAGTTAGAAGAGGTTCCACCAGTGGACCCGGAAAGCAAGCCACACCTACAGAAGAGGTTCCAAAAATTTTTGAAACCCACCACTGGGTCCTTGGATATGATTATTCTACACTATCATGCTCATATTTATAAAACTCAGTGCCTCTGTGAAAGGTAAGAATGACTACTGCATTTGTGGTGCAATCAGAACATTGCATGTGTTGAAGTTGTTTTAACGCAAACCAAAGATGCCTTTTAAAAAACAAGTTTACATCATATCCTTATGCATGCCAGTGCTGTGTGTGAGGTAATTTAAGGTGGTTCTGACAAGTGCCATCGGCATCTTCATATCTGGTCACATGGGCGGCAAGCCACTCCCATCCAGTCACATGGGCGGCAAGCCACTCCCAAAAAGGAGGCCACACCCACAGAGTAGGTTCGAACAATTTTTGAAACCCACCACTGGGGCAATGCCAGCGGAAAATATAACTAGAAGGCAAAACTTTCTATCTATTTATTTATTGCTTCTTTCTTGTGCTTTTTGGGGGGAGAGGGAGGGGAAGCAAACAAAAATTTCTCTTTCATTCACTTTCTAGTTTCTCATAGTTTTAGTATGGTTCTTATTCAACCTGCAAATTGGTCTGTACTGTTGATATATTAGCATGATTTTTAATTCTGCCTTTTTAAGGCTTGTTATTTGTAATTATGGTACTTTGTAAATACTTAACATGTTTGGATGGATGAGCCATGAAACTGAGAGGACATGCAATACTTTTCACAAAGCAAGTCAGTCAACGAACAGGCATAATTATATTATTTGACATGACAAATTCACCTCTCTTCTCTGTAGAAGTCATATTTCTGCATGGGTCTAAAGTAGGACGTAAAGTGAGATTTGGACATTAAGTGTGAAACCTACTGGGTCAGGCTGGACAGCCTCTCAGGGCCCCTTTACTTCTATATTAAAAAGCCTCATAGGCAGAGTTGCAGCTTGCAAAAGAACAGGAAGCACGTGCCTAACCACAAGATGTTTTAGCCAACATCCCTATGTCAAAACCTATGTCAAAAGTGCCAACCACAAGGTTCAATTAAAGTTCGTTAATGGCATGTAATCCATACCTGTAACAAAAGGAGAAGTAAGACCCCATCTCCTTATAAGGCTTTCTCCTCAAGACAACCACTAAGAAATGAGTTAAGTGTTTCCGTGTTACACTGCCTTTGAGAATGTATAAGAACGGGTGCTTCGATAATGAAGGTTGTTCAGGATTTGCAATGCTAGCCATGGGCTGGCTTTCTGAACCTGGCTGCCAAATAAACTTTTCCTGTATCCTGAGAAGTCGAAAGCCTGTCATTTTCTGCAACAGGTCTTTCCTTTCCATGCTCAACCCCTTCTAAGCAATTCAAGTTGAACGGCAAACTGTGTGACAACTGAACTGAGAGAACCTACAGAAGCTGAATGCTTTGTACCTCTGGCAGTCATAAATCATAGATAGTTCTCTGAACAACATGACAATTATAACTTGTGCCACTTTTACTGGGTGTTCTTTATAAGCTATGAAGAGGGACAAGCTAACACCCTGAAGGACTAGCAATCTTACTAATAGGAAGGATAACATATTGGCAGCTAAGACCGTCAGAGCCGAGGTGTTGCAGTGGTTGGGGTGCAGTACTGCAGGCCACTTCAGCTGACTGTTATCTGCAATTCAGCGATTCTAATCTCACCGGCTCAAGGTTGACTCAGCCTTCCATCCTTCCGAGGTGGGTAAAATGAGGACCCAGATTGTTGGGGGCGATATGCTGACTCTGTAAACCGCTTAGAGAGGGCCGAAAACCCTATGAAGCGGTATATAAGTCTAACTGCTATAGCTGAATCTCTTTTGCCACTGTGGATGAGACAATAGGAGCATCTCTTCATCTAACTCAGATTGCAATCCCTCTCATTCAGTACTATCTGCCTCTGACTCAATAACTTTTAAAGATATGTGCACTCCTAACACCTGTGTAAATGCTTGTGAAGGCCAGTCTGGGCTCTCCAACAATGACTTTCTAAATTTTTCTGGGGATTCTGGATAGTGAAAATAGGACCTTCTCATGGAAATAGGATCTTCTCATGGAAATCTGCAAGCACCAGTAAAACTCATCATGATATGAACAAATGTTTAGAGCTTATATGTCTCTTGGAAGGGACCTACCTGAGAATTATTTTCATTAAAAGTCTTCTTTGTGTATCTTTGTGGTATTTGACGGTGCCTGGCCTACAATACTGGCTACACTGAAATCATACAGAAGCAAACTGAGTTCAATTGGGCTTTACTTCTAGGTTAACTATAAGATTGTGTCTCTACTCTTACTCCACTCCTAGCTCAGTGGACATTTTTCCTGAGCAAACATGCATTGGATTGGCTTTATATTATTTCGGAGAAGATGCAATACAAGTGGCTCTAATGACTTACAAATAATTTGGATTATACTGGAATACTAGCATTGCTTTATAAATCAGCCATATTAATTTGAAGTTACTAATATGCCAACTTCTCTAAACACATGTAGGTAGGGGAAAAATGTGCAGAACCTTTTTAATGGATCTTCTTTGCTCTTTTTCCAAACCAGTCCCCCTAGATGGGATATTTAATTTCTTACTTTCATAGCATGTCATAATAGTACCTTTGGAGCCTAGAGCCAGTCTCAATCCATGGTTTCTTATGTCAAAGTCAACTTTTATTAAACATTTCTGTAGGCAAGCGAAAAGAGAAATCCAAAGGCAAGGAAAGAAACAGGTAATTGAGAAGTCTTTCCTGGGGCATTTTAATAATTCATGGCAAAGAAAACTATTATCTCAACTTGGGAAAGTCAGTTTGGGGAAATTGTAAAGTTGAAACAGGAGAGAAGTACTTTCAGACTTAGAAGATTCTGTAAATGTACAATAAAGTAGTGTTGTGTTCATAGTATTAACATTGTTTTAGTAATCTTGCAAATCTGAAAATATAGTGTAGAGATCGAGTGGTAGTTACAAGTGCAAGGGTGGGTTGTAAGCAGTGATGAAATTCAGCTGGTTCTATCCAGTTCGGGCGAACCAGTAGCGCTGGTGCTGGGAGGCTCCGCCCACCCACCCAGATGTCATCACGTCCCATTTTTTGATGCTCACATTTGCAAACTGGTAGAGAAGGTAAGTTGGACCTGGGTACTTGAGAGACCGCCTGCTGCCAATTACCTCCCAAAGACCCATTAGATCACACAGGGCTGGCCTCCTCCGGGTTCCGTCCACTAGCCAATGTCATCTGGCAACTACCCGGGGGAGGGCCTTCTCTGTGGCAGCTCCGGCCCTTTGGAACGAACTCCCCGCAGAGATTCGGACCCTCACCTCTCTCCAGGCCTTCCGAAAAGCCGTTAAAACCTGGCTGTGTCGGCAGGCCTGGGGTTGATGAGTTCCCTTCCCCTCTCGACCTGTGTGGCTGTTGGTCATTTTTAAATGCCTGTATTTGTAGTTTTTTGTGTTTCCCTTTCCCTCCTTGGGTTTGTGCACCGCCCTGAGTCCCGCTGGGAATAGGGCGGCATATAAATAAAATGAAACCTTGATCCCCCCGCCCTGTTGTAACTCACTCTTTTCAGTGCTGTTGTAACTTTATACAATTATTAAATGAACGGTTATAAATCGAGGACATAGGAATTGGAAAAATGGAAGATGATAAAACAAATGAATGAAATCTGATTTAGTGACATTTACTTTGGAGGGAGAAAGCCTAGCTGATATAATAAGTACACCCCTTTTTCCATGCTAAGACTTATTATGATTTGCATTTGTTTTATTATTGTGGTTTATAAACAAAAATCTATTGGTTATATTGAAATCATTGTTGATTATTCAACAAGTCATGGTTAAAATCAATGCTAACTCAGTGCAAGGCGTGGCCTTATATCTAAGCAGATATATATTTAGAGTTACATTTTTTAATTCATTCATAGAGGTAACAGATTAACATTAAACTATATTAACTGATGACAATTTTCTAGATTCATTTCAGTTGTAAAACATTAAAAAAAATGCATAGGTTCTTGAATTTGGGAGATGATTAAAAATGCAATTAGGCTGAAGACAGAATGGCTACAGCGATTCTTGCTGGATCAGTTAATGCTGTAGATTCTGGGTGACTAATGCAGAAAAATAATGTACCACTTGGCACATGAATGATGGAAGTTGTTTAAAAAGAAGTAAGTTCACAGAATTGATTTTTCTGTGTCAGCTTCCTGATTTTGCAAGCTGCCTTTTCTCTTAACAGCCTGACATTAATGTTTGGGCAGAGACTTCCACCCTGTGTTTTTCAAAATAGAAATCGAATTGGAAAATGTAATAAATGATACAAACTTCTTCGATACATTCCCACATGTTATGCAGCTCTCTAGATTTTCAAATGCAGTGTAACACCTGAAGGCAGCCAGGCCTTTTTCTGGCATCCTGCAACTACCTTTGCAGTTTTTCAATTGTTGCAAAAGGTAGGGCAGGCATACTTGTGCTCCAGTGGTGGGTTGCAGGCAGTACAACCCGGTACAGGTGTACTGGAGCCTGCCCAGAGCACCGGATACCATTCCGGTACGGTACTCCGGAGGGCCCACCCGCCTGCCCGAGTTCCATACCTGTCTTTTAAGGCTTCCACGCATGAGCATGGCGCATACAGACCCTGCGTAATGCTCTGCAGAGCAGCTGGAGCGTCCTGGAGGCTTGCGGAGGCGCTAAGACGCATGCATGTGCTGCGCATGTGTGCGCATGTGCTGCACAGGCCATGTGGATGCCACCGGGCCCGTTCCAACCGTACCCGTTGGAATGGGATCTGGAACCCACCACTGTTGTGCTCCCACATACTTCCAAAGTGTCTTTTGAAGACTGAATCTGAAGAGCTACAATACCTATGGATGTGTGTGCACTGAATGGGCATTGGGTATGTCTTTGTGTGTACCTGTGCACTAATATGAAGAATCTTTTTGCTTGAGAGTGTTCCAAATGTAGGTAGTCCTTGACTTAGAACAGTTCCTTTAGTGACTGTTCAAAGTTACAACAGCACTGAAAAAAGTGACTTGACCATTTTTCACACTTACGATCTTTGCAGCATCCCCATCATCAAGTGATTTACATTCGGACGCTTGACAACTGGTTTATATTTATGACAGTTGCAGTGTCCCCGAGGTTATGTGATCCCCTTTTATGACCTTCTGACAAGCAAAGTCAACGGGAATCCAGATTCACTTAACAACTATGTTATTAACTTAACAGCTACAGCGATTCACTTAACAAACACAGCAAGAAAAGTTGTAAAATGGGGCAAAACTCACTTAACACATTTCTCACTTTGCAACATGAATTTGGAGTAGCTAAGTTATGGTCATAAGTCGAGGACTATCTGTATTCCAGATCAGAGCCGAGGTGGTGCAGTGGTTAGAGTGCAGCACTACAGGCCACTTCAGCTGACTGTTATCTGCAGTTTGGCGGTTCAAATCTCACCGGCTCAGGGTTGACTCAGCCTTCCATCCTTCCGAGGTGGGTAAAATGAGGACCCAGACTGTGGGGGCGATATGCTGACTCTGTAATCCACTTAGAGAGGGCTGAAAGCCCTATGAAGCGGTATATAAGTCTAACTGCTATTGCTATTGCTATCATGAGCTTTCAACTAAACACAATTGCATGCTTATTTATGACAGTTACCCTAGCTTTTAATTGTGAAGAGCACTATAAACATTTTCAGCTTAAGGTTCTGAAGGAAAAGTCTGGAAGATACATCAGATTCTGCTCTGCTACTATCAATATCTTAAATATGTTACAACTATCAACTTACAAAGAAGAAATCCCTTAAATCCATTGATTCTTCTTGGAATCAAGAATTTACATTGAATGCTTCATACAAGGCTTGTTGTGCATGGATAGAGACAGGCCTAGTTTCTCTATATTTACAATTAAAGTTCTGATAAACCACCAATAATGACAGAAATAGTTCCATACGAAGTGCCCTGAACTCATCAGATTTGTAAGATCCATTTCTTAATAAATAAACCCTCTAACCAGTTTTCCTGAAGAACCACATGTTCCTTTCATAAAAGTAATTTATTTTCATTTCCATTTGTTAAAGATCTGTCTCATAATAAGACTCCTCTTTATTTTTGTTCTTATTCTGATCCCGTTTGTTTACCATATATAGCTTCTTCACAAGTATTTCTCAAATTATTTCTTTCTGCTAGATCAAAAGATTAGAGCAGGTTAAACCTAAATCAAATTTCTGAAGGCAATTAAGAGAGCTGATTACTCAGCAGAAGTATTTTTTTTTCCAGCAGTAAGAAAAGAATGATTTCCTTTTAATATAATTATAAAGCAAAAAAAAAAAAAGGAAATGTATTTTCTGTGCTCAGTCGTGCTGTGAAAAAAGCAAAACGAGTAAAAAAAAGGCTTAAACACAACTTGCTGTTTAGACCCCGACTACAAAAAGACGATTTCTTTACATTCATTTTTTTCTCCAAAAGAGAAATGTGGATTTGTGTTAAAGTTTATAGAGTATAATCTTGTATTTTTTCAAAAAGGAAAAAAAAACACTTTTGAGTAGTAGATGATATAAAGATGCTTGTCCTGTCTTCCTTGTCTTTCTGAATTAGACTTGGGGATCTCTAGGGCATTAAAGTTAAAGGAGAAGATGATAATATTACTATAGTACAGCTCCAATCATCAAAGTTGGTAAGAGATGGGAGAAGCTCCATTTTACTATGTACTCTGCTTCTGACTCATCCAGTATGGAAGTGGGGCAGTGGTGGGTTTCAAAAATTGTTCGAACCTACTTTGTGGGTGTGGCCTCCTTTGTAGGAGTGGCTTGCTGCCCATGTGACCAGATGGGAGTGGCTTGCCGCCCATGTGACCAGATATGAAGATGCCGACGACATTTGTCAGAACCATCTTAAATTACCTCACACACAGCACTGGCATGCATAAGAATATGATGTAAACTTGTTTTTTAAAAAGGATCTTTGGTTTGCGTTAAAACAACTTCAACACACGCAATGTTCTGATTGCACCACAAACGCAGTAGTCATCCTTACCTTTCACACAGGCACTGAGTTTTATAAATATGAGCATGATAGTGTAGAATAATCATATCCAAGGACCAGTGGTGGGTTTCAAAAATTTTTGGAACCTCTTCTGTAGGTGTGGCCTGCTTTCCGGGTCCAATTTGACGAACTGGTTCTACCAAATAGGTGCGAACTGGTAGGAACCCACCTCTGAAGTGGGGTATGAATTTTTCCAGTTCACAACATGTAATGAATTGCAAATTGAATCTAGATATCTTTGACTAAAGTTGTAATAGGTATGTATGTATTTCATATTTTTCAACTGCCCATCTTTCTCAAGATGGGAGTTTTATCCTTTCCTCCCTATAAACTTAACCATTTCTCTTTTTCTACCAATGTTGATATTAACATTACTTCTAAGATTGTCGTCAAGTCTTACACCATCTCTGCAACCATCGCAGTCTCTGGGGAATAAGGTACTTTGAACAAGTACTTTGAACGAAGTACTGGAGAGTGTGTCTGCTGATGCAGAAGTTGCCCTGTGAATTGGATATGGAGGGTGTTAGGAAAATGTTTGGAATGGGACTCTGTGATCTGAGGAGGACTTGGTGCAGAAGAGGGTTCCTACCAGTTCGCACCTATTCGGTAGAACCAGATCATCAAATCTACCGAACTGGTTAAAAGAGGTTCCACCAGTGGACCCAGAAAGCAGGCCTCACCTACAGAAGATGTTCCAAATTTTTTTGAAACCCACCACTGGTCCTTGGATATGATTATTCTACACTATCATGCTCATATTTATAAAACTCAGTGCCTCTGTGAAAGGTAAGGATGACCACTGCGTTTGTGGTGCAATCAGAACATTGCGTATGTTGAAGTTGTTTTAACGCAAACCAAAGATGCTTTTTAAAAAACAAGTTTACATCATATTCTTATGCATGCCAGTGCTGTGTGTGAGGCAATTTAAGATGGTTCTGACAAGTGTCGACGGCATCTTCAAGGTTCAAGGTTCATTTTATTTATATGCCGCCCTATTCCCGGGGGGACTCAGGGCGGCGAAATCTTCATATCTGGTCACATGGGCGGCAAGTCACTCCCATCCGGTCACATGGGTGGCAAGCCACTCCCACAAAGGAGGCCATACCCACAGAGTAGGTTCGAACAATTTTTGAAACTCACCACTGGCTTGGTGGGTCAGGGGTTGGTTTCTGAGGAGGATTAGGGGTAAGTGGAAACACCAGTAAGCTAATAGAGAGAAATATCATGAAACACAGGAATGAGCCATACTCATACTCATAAAGGTAAATGAGTAATGGGTGACATGAGGTGAGGAGGGGCCCAGTGGCAAAGGTAGAGCACATGGTGACTCAGAGTAGTGGAACCTTGGGAGGCCTGGTGTAGGTCTGCATTAGGCCTCCCAAGGCTTCCCCTAGGGCCTCTGAGGCATCTCATACTGCGCTTAATTACACATCTATTTGTTTAATGGCTGCCTCATGAAGAGTAGGGATGGGGAATCACAAGTCAGACAATCACATGGGTGCTTCACTTAACGGCCATCATGACTTTCAACAGCGGCAAGCAAGCCTCCATTATAGTCATGAGTCAAGTACTACCTATATTGCTGTAGTCTTAGAGTGATTGTCTGGGATTAAATTCTACGAATCTCAGTCGCTCAACAGATACATTGCGCAGTTGGCTTTAATGTTGAACAATTTATTCAGTAATTTTGTTATATTATCGGTAGTAAGAAACTGGGTGGATCTTGGAAATCCGTTAGGAAGGTAGGATTCTAAGTCATTAGATCAGTCCGATCCTTTTTGATATGTATTGTACTCATATATATATAGCCCGCTGCTTATCCTGACAGGTTAAATATACCATAGCTTTGAGGAAACAGCTACATTCTAATGGAATGACAGGAGCTGCCAAGTCTAATTGTTAAGGGGATTTAACTGTCAGAACTAACATTTCCAGATGATTACAAAGCTCAGGGACTTTATCCTGGGGTAGCCATGCTGCTGCCTAAGTTTTGATTAACCAATCAACAGCTTTCTTTTCCATTATTTAAACCCCTAGTCCAACTCACTAAACCGAAGCATTATAAAAGCACTGTCAATATTGTACAAGATGATATAAGACCATGTCAGTAAACAGCCAGGTAATAGAGTTGTCAGTTATGAAGAGAGAAAATGATGCCTACATTGCTGGAAACGAGTTCATTTTCACACTTTCCGCTTTTTCGTTTTTGGATTAAATCAAAGCAAACTGCATGGGGGGCTGAGGATTTTGAATATTCAAGCCCGCACATCCTCAAGCTGCCAAAAGTTGAAAAAAAACACTGGTTGGAGAGACTATGGATTTTAATGACAGAGTGATAGAATGGAAGCAGAGAAGCAATTTGGGCCTTGTAATGACAGATTATGGCCAACTAGGGAACACAGAAATGGCGGTCATATTAGCAACCTGTTCCCATCACTATGAAGACTGACGAGACTGCTGCAGATACTAGATATCGAAGGAGGTAGAGAAGTAAGGAAAAACATTTTTTTTGAACTTTCCCAGTCGTTCCCTTCTGTTGGAAATGAATATGAGATGTATTTTGCCTGTAGCCCTAAATTAGCTTGTTTGTATCCAACAGAGTAAAGAATATTGTTCTGTTACCATTATTGAGGGAGTGGTACTCTTATTATTTGTAAATCAACACATGGAATGCTCTACCTGACTCCATTGTTACATCCTCAAACTCCCACAGCTTCAACCTTAAGTTGTCTACCGTGGAACTCACCCCATTCCTAAGAGGGGTGTGTGTATAAGCGCACCAGCATACCTACTGTTCCTGTCCTATAGCAATAGCAATAGCAGTTAGACTTATATACCGCTTCATAGGTCTTTCAGCCACCTTTAAGAGGTTTACAGAGTCAGCATATCGCCCCCACAGTCTAGGTCCTCATTTCACCCACCTTGGAAGGCTGGAAGGCTGAGTCAACCTTGAGCCGGTGAGATTAGAACCGCTGAACTGCAGATAACAGTCAGCTGAAGTGGCCTGCAGTACTGCACCCTAACCACTGCGCCACCTCGTCTTACTGTCCCCATTTATTTGTACTCATTTCCTTGTGCATGTCCATGTTTATACTTATGCCTGTTATCTTGTACATATTCGACAAAATAAATAAATACATAAATATTGAGCAAGGTAAATATATGTATATATATATATGTGTGTGTGTGTGTATGTATGTATGTATGTATGTATGTATGTATGTATGTATGTATGTATGTATGTATGTATGTGTTATTTTGAGGCTGAGAAAGGAATAATCTCTCTTTATGATAAGAAAGCAATTCCACTGTCAGAGAATTGTGAACTGAAACACAATTACAACCTTTTGAACCTCTGACTCCCATTAATTACAGACATTTTATACCATTTTGATGGCAATCCTAGCATTCATTATCATAATCTTCTTGAAATAAAAATTACCCTCTTCTCATTTAACCCATTTATTGACCTTATTCTGATGGTGAGCTGTAAAGCACATTTTAGAAAACGTGGATTTAGGCTATTCTTATTTATTTCTGAAAAATTAAATTATTGATAGCTTTGAGAATATCCTGAAATTATTGTATATAAATCTATTACATAGGTTGATGACTTTCTTGGGTGCGGTCTTATTTTCATTAAAGTACCATAAGCTAAAATATCATAATAACAAGACTTATGGTTTGTTTAGATGATGATTACTGCTCTCTAATGTTTGCATTCCCTAACCAACACAAAAATAAAACCTTTTTCAATCCCGTGGTTGTGCTTCCCTTAATGGCTAATGGACTTTATCATCTACTCTACTGGGACACACAGTATATGACTCCCTTCTATAGTTTAATCACGATTGCGTTGTGACATTGTAACGTATATTCATGTTAAAACATGGTTTGAGATCTCTGTAATCTAGCTTGGTTTTCCATTCCTGGCACTGGTAATTTTTCTAACAGTTGCTCAGCAATCCCTATCGAACATTTAATTATTACCAACATTTCCAGGAACAGCATCTAGAAGGGGGGAAAATGGCAAGAGTAAGTATCAATTACATCTAGAGCAAAGGTAAAGACAACCAGCCAGAAAGGCACAAGATTAAGGACCAATATTCAAGGCAGACAGCTGGCTCTTGGTTCATCATAAATAAAATATTTATGGAGAATTGAGATAAGGAACCTGAGAATTTGCTTTTAGCTCTGCCAGGCCCTTGTGCAAAAATCAGTCAGAAGTGGTTACTATCAGATGAACTTGAATGTTTATTTTTCTTTGGGGAAACTAAGAAAAATCAAGTCTGAACACTTGTGCCTCAAACTCAAATTTATTTTATCTTGGTTGCAGCTGTTCCTTAACCCTAACCCTAACCTGTTCTGACCCCCCCTCCTCCATCCAGTAATGAAAGCTGAGACACGCTTAATGAGAATGTCCTTTAATAGCAAGTCCAGACTCTCGGTGGCTGAAAGCCAAGTAAACAGACAAATAAGGACCTTGGCAGCAAGTCCGACAAACCTTGGCAGCAATTCAGACAAACTCTGGCAGCAATCCAGCCTGCCAAGTTAGTTTCTCTTTAGTCAAAGCGTTAACTTCTGCAAGAAGGGCATGGCACAAGCAGTCTTTTTTATAGTCTGGAGAGGAGCCTAATGACCATCAGCTGAGCATAATTACCTCCTGTAATTATGTAGTTGTTCTTGATGCCGAGTAGCTCTTCGATGGCGTGCATCCTGGAACAACTCACTGTTGGTTTCTGGATCACTCTCCCTTGTCTCCTCCCCACTGATCCAAGGCTCAGGCACCACCTGGTGGCCAACCAGTCTCTCTGCGCCCTGCTCGGAGTTGGAACCCTGTCCAGGGTCCTCCACATCCTCCAGGGCCGACTCATAGGGCCCCTCGCTGTCAGAGTCTGGTGGCAGCTCCAACGGCTCCTGCTGGGCCACAACACTAACCCTAACCCTTACTCAGTCTCTCTCTCTGTGTGTGTGTGTGTGTGTGTTTGTGTGATGAATTATGTGGTCTCAGTTGGAACTCTACTTGCCTTCAAGTGAAGCAGACTTTTCTTTACAAGTGTAGTTTCACTAGTTGTTTCCAAATAATTTCCACAAATTATTTGGCAGGTATGAATAGTGTTGCAGTGTTATGGTGGCCCATTGGTCTTGTTTTCTCATTGTTTATGTATACTTTACCCAAACATATACTGTAAGGGTACATTTTAATTTATAATCATTAGTGATAGAGCTATTTCTTTTTCTTGACACTGTCAGGCTAAGAAATACAAAAGTTAAGATTCATTGCTACCAAGAGATAACTGTATTATTTATCAACCAAAACTTTGCGTAGAAAGAGAGTATGAAGTTCAACTGGAAAGGAAAATCAATGAAACAGAAAACTTTCTAGAAACAAACTTCAACAAAAGGAGGTAAGTGTGAAGAACATCAGAACAAAGAGCTTATAAACAGGGTCAGTTTATATTCCAGAGGAAGAAAATCTCTAATTAGTTAATCAAAGAAATCAAATAAAGTGATGACAAGAAGGTAACAATTGCTATTAATAACTTTTAAGTGGAACAGAAGGTGAGACATGGAGGAAATCATTTTTACAATATATGCATATGTATATTTCAATATGCAGCAAAGTAATAAAAACAGTGATGGTTGGTGGGACGCAGGAAGCATGTCTTACCTACTCTAGTTACCATTATTTAGAACATTCTTCCTCCAGAAATTAGGATAGTCCTGGGACCTGTTGGCCTTTTGTTTTTGTTTCTTTAAAAAAAATATTGTAGTTTTCTTCATTTTACATCTCAGTTTCAGCTTTGAAACAACTCTATACCAGTTTATATCCAGTTTCTTTACATTTATATATGGTATGTAGGTCTCTAGTTATTTGGGTTTTCTCCCGCGTAGAATTGGAGATGTCTTGGCGACGTTTCGACGAAGTCTCATTCGTCATCTTCAGGCTACTTCATATAATATATAATATATGGTATTATATATACATTGTGTAGTTATCATTCTAGATATTTTTTACATTTTACATTTTGTAACATTTTATCATTATGTACTATTATATATAAGTATTCTTTGTTTTACATTATATTTACACTTATTTCTAAACTCTAATTCATTGATCGTCTTTCATTATTGGTTCATCTACTATCAAGCCAACTATACCTATATCACAAATTAAATAGTATTCTGCTTCTCCTTCGTTCTTGATTTCCATTGTTAATCTATCCATCTCAGCACAGTCTAATATTTTCTTTATTACCATTTCTTCAGAGGGTATATTTCCATTTTGTAGGGTCCTAAAGATTTGGTTCTGTGTCAGGGTCTGAGGCCCCAGCTGTGAGAAGAGTCTATTTCCTGGGACTCTTTTAACAGCCATTGATGGTAATATCTTCCTCAGTTGCTCTGTTTTAATTTTTACATTTGTGATGGACATTTACTTTAAATTGACTTTAAAATTGTTCCCATCCAGAATCATTTGTTGAGATGGTTGGCCATTGAAATTGAATAAAATCAATAAATCCAATGCATGCGATTGTAGTTATGAAATCATAACATGCTGCAAAATGAATGGATGGTAATTCACAGAGTTGTAATGAAAGAGTAAGAAAAAATATTCAAAAAAAGATTTAAGTCATTTTTTTATTAATAGTATATATTTGAGTTCACAAAGAAACTGATAAAAAAGGAAATTTAGGAGATTTCTCCTTATAAGAGAAAGTGACGGATGATTCCCCCCCACCAATATCTAACCATAATGGACTTCTTCTTGGCCTCTTTCTAATGCACAGCGCCAGAATGCACTGTCCTTCCATTAGGCTGTTTGATCTATGAAAAGCCAAGAAGCATACACAAATAAATCAAATTAAAAATTAAATATATGCAAAAATAAATAAATATGGAATAAATATTCTACAACTGATAATTTTTTGTTAAATGTTTGGTCAGTCTTGACTTCTGCTAACTATCTGAACCAACCCCTGCAGTGTTTTTGCCAAGATTCTCAGAAGTGGTTCAGAAGGGCAGAGAGAAAGTGACTAGTCCAAGGTCATCCAGCCACCCTAAGGTGGGACTTGAACTCAGGATCTACCAGTTTCTAGGGTTCACCGACAAATGCGCACTCGACAAAAGCGCGCCGACAAAACCATGGCAAGAAAAGAGCGAAGTCTAAATTGCGCCCACAGAAGCGCACTGATAAATGTGCGCCGACGAAAGCGTGTGATCAACAAACCACGCGAAAACAAGGTAATAACCCTAACCCTAAACCGAACCCTTAGTGTTATTACCTTGTTTTCGCGTGGTTGGTTGATAGGGCGCTTTCATCAGCGCGCATTTATTGGCGCACTTCTGTGGGCGCGATTTAGACTTCGCTCTTTTCTCGCCGCAGTTTTGACGGCGCGCTTTTGTTGGGTGCGCATTTGACGGGTCACGGTTTCTAGCACGATGCCTTAATCTCTACACCAAACTGTCTGTCTTGGGAAAAAAAACCTAGGCTAGTTTTATTAGCAAGGGGCCTCTCTTATTTCTTGTTAAAACCTCACTTTCTTGTTATATTCTTTCTCATGTTTCCATTTCCAAGATTTCTTAGTTGGGTCCTCCATCCTTTTGCAAGTTGAAAAGCACCCAGCCGCTTTTTAATTTGTGGGAGGTTACCAGAGTTCCTGGGGGGGGATGCAGTGGCTCAGTGGCTAAGACGCTGAGCTTGTCGATCAGAGGGGTCAGCAGTTTGGCGGTTTGAATCCCTAGCGCCACGTAACAGAGTGAGCTCCCATTACTTGTCCCAGCTTCTGCCAACCTAGCAGTTCGAAAGCATGTAAAAATGCAAGTAGAAAAAAAGGGACCACTTTGGTGGGAAGGTAACAGCGTTCCATGTGCCTTTGGCATTTTGCCGTGCCAGCCACATGACCACGGAGACGTCTTTGGATAGCACTGGCTCTTTGGCTTTGAAACGGAGATGAGCACTGCCCCCTAGAGACGGGAATGACTAACACGTATGTGCGAGGGGAATCTTTACCTTTTTACCAGAGTTCAGTCTGGGTAATACAGTGATGATTCTAAATGAAGAAAAGTCTCTCTAGAAAGATTTCAGACTTTATTTAACAGTATTGCTTTAAATACATGGATTACAAGTAGTCTTGCAATATCATTATAGTCAGCTATTAGCAAGATCAGGAATGTGCTAAAAAGAAAATTGATAATAGAATGGCATTTCTGCAGTGCCAGATTCTTACAAAAAACATTTTTATTGACATTAAGAATAAACCAAAGACACTCGGAAAATTACAGACTAATTTAAAATATCAAAAACTTTTCACCTAGTCTTAAAACAGAATGCATTCCACTCCTTGCTAGTCTAGTTTGTTAATATGTAAACATAAATAGACTATGTTTTAACATTAAAAAAACAAACATGAAATATGTATTCCTTTGAACTTGAGAAGTATCACAAAAGGAAAATACACAAACTTTAATCTTTAAATATGTGGAAAATGAATAAAAAAATAAGTGTTGGCTCAGGTAAAAGGGTTATCCTTACTGCTAATTAT
This sequence comes from Thamnophis sirtalis, assembly GCF_051295495.1. Lineage (NCBI taxonomy): Eukaryota > Metazoa > Chordata > Lepidosauria > Squamata > Natricidae > Thamnophis > Thamnophis sirtalis. The sequence continues at coordinate 120,521,873 of NW_028261386.1, forward strand.
CACTTTCTTTTTCATTCTGCTTCGGGTAACAGTGATGACAAAAAATCAAGTACCATATCTTAATTCTTTTATTTTATCGTCTCAAGCTTTCTATTATCCCTGACATAAAAAAATAAAACAAATGCTTCAAGAATAAAAGTACTTATATTAGAAAGCATTTTATTAGAAAGCATTCTACGATTAATGACTTTATTGTGCTAAAAACAGATACTTTGAAATTAGGAAGAACGGATGAAAATTAGAAAAATAAAATCATGCCTAAATTCTAATTTTCTGGAATAGAAATCCAAAACATATTTAAGTAAGACTTTAGCAACATTTCTGATGCATAGAAAACTGTAAGACAAACTATTATTGTTACATTTACAGATGTAAATATCTGCCAGATGTGATGATTATGTTTTCCCATAACGAGAGTCCAGAATCTGGAAAACAAATGGTGTTTTAGTTAGAGGAGGCACACATTGTACTATGTATACAGTTACATACTAACAGCATATTTTACACTAAGTATGGTCATTCAGAAAGAAACACCTGTTGACTTCAACTGAACTTTCTTCTTGGGACATATGCATAGAATTATAGTCATATCTTCTTTTTCTTTGTTAAGGATCAAAGTTTCAAGAACAATACCCATCTGGATGTGTATTATGTCAGTTATGCTATTTTAGACATACATCTGTGGCACCAAGAATTCTGTTTTATTCTCTTATCACTGGAGTAATAGAAGATCTATGGGAATCTTCCCCATTTATTTATTTATACCATTTATACAGCACCTCATCTCAACTTTGGAACTCTTGGTGCCTGACAAATGAAAAAGCAAAACACAGAATATTATAAAAAGAACATTCCAATGTACTCAAGGCCAGCGGTGAGCTTCAAAATTTTTAGCAAGGAGTTCTCTGCCTGGTTGCTGGGTGGGCGTGGCCATGGTGGGTGTGACCTAGTCGGCTTCCTGCATCACCCGGGGGGGGGGGGTGTTTTTGACCTCCCTGGGTTCTGGAGGCTTTGCTTGAGCCTCCGGGAGGGTGAACATGGCCTCCCCAGGCTCCGGAGGCCCTCTGGATGCCAGAAATGGGTCCATTTCTGGCCTTTCTGAACTTCCGATAGACCTGTTTTTCACCTTCCCTAAGACTCTGGGTGCATCCTGCACTTACCTGCATACAAAACAGGCTGTGGGGCCAGCAAGGAGTGGGATTTTGAGGTCTTCCGAACTGCACAGAACCTTAACTAGAGGTTCTCCTGAACCCCTGCAAACCCCCACAGCCCACCCCCGGTCAAGGCCCCTAAAACTTTCTTAATGATAAAATTTTACATTTCTCCGTTATAAATGCTATAGATTATGAAAACACCCTTAGCCAGTGAAATCAATGCAACATTTTAGATAGGGCTGATGTAAATCCTGTTTATTTCAGTGAGGCTACTGTAAGATGAATGAATCTTTGTATCGTTTGAATGTTGGAAATTTGTAGTGCTCCTGGAAAAGAAATACAACATTGTGGAAAAATGCCTGCAGGCTTGTAATAAATGAAACACTTTTGAGACCTTTACCTGAATGTATGAAATTTTAAAACAAAGAAGGCAATTGGACTGTGTATGGAGCAATTAACTCTATTTCTCCATACATGTCCTAGTGGGTTCAAAAATCGAAGGAAAGACTAACATGTCACCCCATCCTTCTTTACAAATTACAGATCTCACTTGCTTATATCTGCATTCAAAAATGGTTTGATGGAAAGACACTATAAAACAGGTGCTACGAGATGAATAACAAGATGAATAACAAATAACAGGTCATTGGCCTACTTCTCTGTAGGTTTTTTGAAAAGCAGATCTGTTTCAATCCTACAGTTATGGCATAAAAGAATTGATAATTAACCAACGGTTCATTAGCTGTTCTCCCCAAGCCTGAATATTAAAAACTTTAATTTTGTTGAAAAATTTTGATAGCTCGTCTGCATTCTTTAGTATCCTTAAAACATGTAATGAATATAGATGACCAGAGATAGACTGCCTGTCATTATCTGATAATGTCAAAGCCATGGCAACTTTAGAGCAGTTCATGCTGGATAAATTATCCACGTTAGTAAATTGAGCTGCTCTGGCGAAGAAAAATGGAACTGTCCATTGTAATTGTTGCAATGAAAGAAATTGAGAAAGAGAGTAAGACGGGGGAAAGCGTTTGTATGAGAGGAATATATGTAAAGTGCATTCTTCAAACTTCTCCAGACAGTGGGGGATACTGGAATGCCTTGATCCTTTCTAGTAGCTTAATAGACTAAGGAGTTCTACACATTCAAACATATTCTGCTCAAGTTAAGACAGAAGCAGAACGTCTCAGTATATTAAATTTTCTGGTGATGCCAGGTTATTCAGTTCTGCTCTCAATTGTCTATCCTGTCTATTAACATAATATGTTATTAGAGAAACTATGCTGAATCTGAGTAACTAGGACAATACCTCTCAGGCTCATAATTCATTTCTTTAAAAATTAAAAACCTTATATTTATTATCACATTTGCTGGTAATACTTAATGCCTTTAAATCAAAATTGGAACAACTGATTTTGAAAGATAATAGATTGGTTGAAATGAGGAGAACTAGGGGGTCGATGGGCTACAGTCATCTCTGAATGCAAATTTTGTGTACCCAGAAGAATGGTATCAAGGCTTAAGCTAGATTTGATGAGGTTCTAAGAACCCTGTTGGACCTGCAAACTGAGTGGTGCTGACTCTTTAGTACCTCATGATGAATTACAAGGGGAGTGGCTTGCCACCCATGTGACTGGATGGGAGTGGCTTGCCGCCCATGTGACCGGATATGAAGATGCCGACGACACTTGTCAGAACCACCTTAAATTACCTCACACACAGCCCTGGCATGCATAAGAATATGATGTAAACTTGTTTTTTAAAAGGCATCTTTGGTTTGCGTTAAAACAACTTCAACACACGCAATGTTCTGATTGCACCACAAACGCAGTAGTCATCCTTACCTTTCACAGAGGCACAGAGTTTTATAAATATGAGCATGATAGTGCAGAATAATCATATCCAAGGATCAGTGGTGGGTTTCAAAAATTTTTGGAACCTCTTCTGTAGGTGTGGCCTGCTTTCTGGGTCCACTGGTGGAACCTCTTCTAACCGGTTCGGTAGATTTGACGAATCGGTTCTACCAAATAGGTGCGAACTGGTAGGAACCCACCTCTGGTTCAAATATAGACTTTACGCTGTGTCCCTTCTTTGTCCATCATTTTTCCTATCCAAGACATTGCTAATTTCTTCCCTCTTCAATTCTTTCCCAGTACACTGTACAGACAGCACCCTCTTTGACTCGCTTCTGGTAGAATGTAGGTAGCTAGGGGCTGCACTATGCCTATCCCTGTAATACCTATCCGGTAAATAAATCATTCCATCGTCATTATAAAGCTTGTTCCACTCAGACTAGATTGCTTATATTCAAACAAAGAATACTTCAATGTGCATCATATGTAGCCTGCTCCATTCTAATTGTCATTGTCATTAGATCACACAGATTGGGCCTCCTCCGTATTCCATCGGCCAGCCAGTGTCGGCTGGCAACTACAAGGAGGAGGGCCTTCTCAGTAGTAGCCCCGACCCTTTGGAACGAACTCCCCGTGGAGATTCATACCCTCACCACCGTCCAGGCCTTCCGCATAGCCCTCAAGAACTGGCTAGCCCGTCAGGCCTGGGGACAAGGATAGTTGCCCCTCCCGAATGATGAATGTATGTTGCTTATTGCTTTTATTATATGTGTCTATGTTACTGTTTGTACTCCCCCCCCCCTGATTTTATGTGAGCCACCCTGAGTCCCCTCAGGGAAAAGGGCGGCCTACAAATGTCAATAAAATCAAATCAAATCAAATCAATTCAACCAGCTTTCAGTCTCTTTCCTTTTCCTATCATTTTGGACTCTCATTCCCCTGCTCTCTTCAACTTCTATTAAATATCTAGAATAATAATAAATGGTTTTGTCTTAGCCAGCAAGGAGAAAGAGACCTGCAAATGGATATGAATAATAAAGGTGGGATACAAACATGCACATACATACATACATACAATACATAAATAGTGGGACAAGCTACAGCAAAATCCAGTGGCTCTTGACTATTATTGCTGTTGTTAAATACCTTGTGGCTTTTTTTTATTACAGAAGATGGTGCTGCCAACCTTTGATGTTACTAGTAGACTTGTCCAGAGGTCCTGCAGTAAGTATATATATCACATTATCTAACAAGCTGAAAATTTCATAAAGAGAAAAAAATTCCACAGAAACTCTGTGGATGACCAAGCCAGATTTCCAAAGTACCAGTCTAGTAGCAGAGTCATGCTCATCCTTCAACACCAGAGTAATTTTGAGATGGAATAATGAAATTGGGAAAGTATGAGAAGAAAAACATGTTAGAGTAATAGTTGATTTCCACAGCTTTCACACAGACTGAAAAAACTGCAAAAGAAATATTGGACATTATAGGTTATGTAACGGAATAACAGAGTTGGAAGGGATCTTGGGGGGCTTCTAGATCAACCCCCTGCTCAAGCAGGAAACCCTATACCAGAGGTGGGTTCCTACCAGTTCACACCTATTTGGTAGAACCGGTTCGTCAAATCTACCGAACCAGTTAGAAGAGGTTCCATCAGTGGACCCGGAAAGCAGGCCACACCTACAGAAGAGGTTGCAACATTTTTTGAAACCCACCACTGGTCCTTGGATAGGATTATTCTACACTATCATGCTCCTATTTATAAAACTCAGTGCCTCTGAGAAAGGTAAGGATGACTACTGCATTTGTGGTGCAATCAGAACGTTGCGTGTGTTGAAGTTCTTTTAATGCAAACCAAAGATGCCTTTAAAAAAACAAGTTTACATCATATTCCTATGCATGCCAGTGCTGTGTGTGAGGTAATTTAAGGTGGTTCTGACAAGTGTCATCGGCATCTTCATATTCGGTCACATGGGCGGCAAGCCACTCCCATCCGGTCACATGGGCAGCAAAGGAGGCCACACCCACAGAGTAGGTTCAAACAATTTTTGAAACCCACCACTGCCCTATACTATTGGTTGTCCAATCTTCTCTTTAAAACCTCCAGTATTGGAGCACCCACAACCTTTGGAAGCAAGTTATTGTTCCACTGATTAATTATTCTAACTATCAGGAAATTTACCCTTTTAGTTCTAGGTTGCTTCTCTCCTTGATAAATTTCCATCCATTGCTTCTTGTCCTCCCTGCAGGTGTTTGGCTGATTCCCTCTTCTTTGTGACAGCTCCTTAAGATATTGGAACCAGACGTAGGTTGCTATTTTTTTTACTACTCCCGCGTGCGCGTGATGGGTGAGTAGGCGGAGCCTCCCGCCGCCACTACTACCAGTTTGGCCTATCCAGGCCAAACTGGCAGCAACCCACCTCTGATTGGGTCAAGGTGGCGCAGTGGTTAAAAGCAGCACTGCAGGCTACTGCTAGATCAGCAGGTCAGCGGTTCAAATCTCACCGGCTCAGGGTTGACTCAGCCTTCCATCCTTCCGAGGTGGGTAAAATGAGGACCCAGATTGTTGGGGGCAATATGCTGACTCTCTGTAAACCGCTTAGAGAGGCCTGAAAGGCCTATGAAGCGGTATATAAGTCTACTGCTATTGCTATTGCTATTGCTATTGATTGGAACATTGCTATCAGGTAAGAAATGAGGGGGAAAAGACATGTGCCTTAGCCTGCTTTTCCCTTAAAATCATTCTGAGTGATGATTTCATTTAGATGATTTTCTGAATTCTATTTTAGCTTGAAACCCAGAGCAATCAACATGTTTTGGGTTTTGTTTTTGTTGAACTATAACAGAACCTGTGACTTAGCAGAATTTCTGGGAGGCAGTAAGATATTTTTTGAATTAAAAAAAAAAACCTGAAAAATCCTTTTTGTGAACACTCCTGTAAAACAAATTAGATCGAAGGGGGAGTAACATGGTTTCTGGAAACCTGATTTTTTGCCTCATTTACCTTCTGAGCAGATTTGAAGAGCCGAATTGCTTCATTAGAGACTCTTCAGCAAAATTGGAAGTACTACACTAAGGGAAGAGGTCCTTGTGTGAGACTAAGCTGGAAATGTCATAATTAAGATGAAGCAGCATATAACCAGAGGGGGGGGGGGGGGAAGCCAAGAATCTCATTCAAAGGGTCCCCTCAGAGAAGTGGATAAGAGGGAAACAAGTTGATAAGGAAACAAAGGAAAATATCACCTGAACCAGATAAAAGCAGCTGGGCCTGGGTATGAGTCTCCTTGAAGATTGAGACATACTGCCATAGTAATCTTTATAGATTTCATAGAATCATCTTGTTAACACCTCATTCTCCCAGTTACAACATAGGTGCATTTTTACAAGGTGAGAACTGTAAATTCAACACTAAGATGAATTACATAACCAAAATAGCTCCAATCAAGAAATGAAAGTGCACCATTTTTCATTCATAAAAGAAGTATTAAGTGATGGGCATTAAAATGATTTTATATAGATTGCTACCAGTAGTTTTTGCTGCTGCTTTTTTATGTTAGCTCATCATGCTTACTAGAAGCACTTCTGACACTTTGGTAAATGTGCATAATAAAATTCCAGTTAACAAAGCTGTCTGTGAAGGGTGCTAAAAAAATGGATAGTGATGGTATCATTAAATTTATTTAAACCAACGTTAAAACAGTTAGTATTCTGTTGCAGTTCTTTTTAAGACCTGAGGGTAGCAACAATACTTGAAAAACCAAAATTCCGTTCAAAGCTGCCACCGTTTCACTTTCAAACTGCAATCTAATTGAAATCTACATTGATAAGCATTCATCAACTGTCTCCAGTTTTCTGTTTTGTCCTTTTCTTCTTAGTAAAGGAAGATGATTCCATTATTCAGATGTTACTATACTTTTTGTAGAAACTTCCAGTGCTTCAAAAAGTGCAGTACCATCAAAATACAGTCTGTGCATCAGTGGTGAAATCCAAATTTTTTTACTACCAGTTCTGTGGACGTGGCTTGGTGGGTGTGGAAGGGGAAGGATATTGCAAAATCTCCATTCCCACCCCATTCTGGGACCAGCCAGAGGTGGTATTTGCTGGTTCTCCGAACTACTCAAAATTTCTGCTGCTGGTTCTCTAGAACCTGTCGAAACCTGCTGGATTTCACCCCGATGTGCACGAGTTACTCTCCTGTGAGCTCTTACCTGAAACAATTTACCCAAGTGGACTCAAGTCACACACTATTATTCTAAGACACAGCAAAGGAATAATTTCACAGCCAATGCTGTGTCATACATCTTGATTTGTCAACTATTCTGCTATATAGACATCTTCAAGTCTGAAGAAAGTAAAGAAGCCAGAACATGGGGAAGTGGGGTAATTGGCACATATAGCACATGCCAGTCTGTCTCTCTGTGTCCTGTAACTGTTCATCAGTCCTTGATGAAATATAGCAATAGCAATAGCAATAGCAGTAGACTTATATACCGCTTCATAGGCCTTTCAGGCCTCTCTAAGCGGTTTACAGAGAGTCAGCATATTGCCCCCAACAATCTGGGTCCTCATTTTACCCACCTCGGAAGGATGGAAGGCTGAGTCAACCCTGAGCCGGTGAGATTTGAACCGCTGACCTGCTGATCTAGCAGTAGCCTGCAGTGCTGCATTTAACCACTGCGCCACCTTGGCTCTTGAAAAGGATTTGCTGATTTCTTCCGTGAATGGAGAAATGTCCCCACTGTAGTTATTGATGGTGACTAGGAAGCATATAGAATTTTTATTGACGAAGGCATGCTCCCCCACCTTAGGGTCAAATTTGTACACTTTATTGCCATCCTAATCACAAAAATTTGAAACACTACCACAGGTATCCTTGGTAAGAGCCTCCAGGAAACTGGATTTATTTATAGCTATTTGTGGCGCTAGCCTGGAAACAACATAGTTAAATCAATTAATATATTTTCCAGCTTCAGCAATAAAGCTTAAATGCTTTTAGCAAAGGGAACGATCGCTCAACTCTATCATATAGAGAGCCGAGGTGGCGCAGTGGTTAGAGTGCAGTACTGCAGGCCACTTCAGCTGACTGCTAGCTGCAGTTCGGCGGTTCAAATCTCACCGGCTCAAGGTTGACTCAGCCTTCCATCCTTCCGAGGTGGGTAAAATGAGGACCCGGATTGTTGGGGGCAAGAGGCTGACTCTGTAAACCGCTTAGAGAGGGCTGAAAGCCCTATGAAGCGGTATATAAGTCTAACTGCTATTGCTATATGTTCAATAGTTCATTTCTTTATACATTGTGCTATCCTGGTATTCAATGCTGGAGTTAGACAGAATGAGAGAGCAAGAAGAGTTGGATTGGAGGTTGAGGGTGGGCGGGAGAATGAACAGCAAATTAGTGAAGTGGGAACAACTGTGGCTATGAATATTCACAGCTTCCTGCTTCCCCTAAGTGGTTATGTACAGCATTTGTCTTAAAGCATAATGGAGAATAATTAGTTTTCTATTTGTGGAATAGAAGGAAGACCATTTCATCCATTACCTCGTGCATAAGTTTGGATAAGGTTATGGGAAAGCATCTGGGAGATTTACCAAGCTTGTTAGTGCAGATGAAGTGTTCCTCCGGAAAACGTCAAAACATCCATGTCCAATAAAAGGCTTATGGATTGTCTCAAGGGGCATGACCGCATGTGCATAGACAGATAATATGTCCACTGAGACTGCCAGCAGAGTGGCTTTACATGCAACCACACACCGCTAGGAGTAGCTTTTGGGGTCATGCATGACCTTTCCGAAGCACACAGCTGCTTTAATGATTCCTGAAGGAGGGCCTCTTTTTTTAAAAAAAACAAAAACAAGATTTGTGAAGAACCTCTTCTGAAAGCTTCGGAGAGACCATTTCAGCCAAAGAAGTTCACACACTTTTTTCCCCGAGAAACACTACTTTCTCACTATCTATCAAGATAGAACCGAAAGAGATGTGTGAAGAAAGAGACTCTCTTAGATCCATCCTTCTTATTGCCTCCCTCAACTAGTCCTAAAAAAAAAAAGAATGCTTAGGGAATTAGATGTTTAAAGGAAGGAAGGTTTTAGAAAGCTGGAATGGTCTGGCAAGAAAGCATTCAAGTAAACTAAGAGGCTTCAAATTCAACTCTTAATACTGGTATCTTTTAGACCAGTGGTCTCCAACCTTGGCAACTTTAAGACCTGTGGACTTCAACTCCCAGAGTTCTTCAGCCAGCTTTGCTTTGCTGGCTGAGGAACTCTGAGAGTTGAAGTCCACAAGTCTTAAAGTTGCCAAGGTTGGAGACCACTGTTTTAGACCACAACTATCAAAGGGGTCAAAACTTCAGTTGACCCTTGAGGTGAAACCCCAGCTTTCCAATACAGATTTGGACACACACACCCCGTACCCTGCTTTTAGAGTTTATACACATCATGGTTTGCATATTCCCCCCCCCCCAAAAAAAATTAAATTGCAGGGATTTTGAAATAAATAAATAAACGATCTCATTTTTGGCCCCTAGTTGATGTATGCATTCTACAGATAATAATGTTGTTGTGTCTTAAAAGAGTTTTGTAAGAATTAAACTGTTTATTGCAGTGTTTCTCAACATCGAAGTTGTATGGACTACAACTCCCAGAATTCCCTAGTCCAACCTTGAAGTTGTGTGGACTACAATTCCCAGAATTCCGTAGTCAGCATAGCTATTGCAGTGAATATAGTATTCAATACTAATTTGTTTAAAATTCAGTGTGTGTATATATATATAAAATAGTATGCAACTCTCAAAGACTACAATATTAGTTGCATTAAATTGAGTGAAATCTAATAAACTTTAAATGGTTATATTTGTTGTGAATGGTAACATGGGCTTTTTTTGCTCCATGCTATACCTATTTTTCATCAAGACATGCCAGTGAAGAAATATAACTATTTTTTTTTAAAAAGACACCAAATTCTGTCAAGGCCAATATAGAGTTTACCTAGAAATGATTGGCACTGATATTTCTGAGAGTATCATTGATCAATGTAATGAGCCTATCATGAGGTTTGAATTTCACAATTGCTCTTCCTGTTGCATAGTTACCTGAAATTGCACTAGTAATCACTGCTGATGTTGCTGAAAGATTGATTTCTGAGAAACTCAGTGAAAAAGGCAGAAGTGAAGTTACGCTAAAGATAGCACAGGCCAAAAGGAATGCAGTTGGTAGTAAAAAGGGAAAGAGTAAAGTAGGGTAGAGTAGAGTAGGTGTTGTGGCCCAGCAGGAGCCATTGGAGCTGCCACCAGACTCCGACAGCGCGGGCCCCTATGAGTCGGCTTTGGAGGATGTGGAGGACCCTGGACAGGGTTCCGACTCTGAGCAGGGCGCAGAGAGGCTGGTTGGCCACCAGGAGGCGCCAGAGCCTTGGACCAGTGGGGAGGAGACAAGGGAGTTGTTCCTAGATGCCCGGCACCGGAGAGCTAATAGGCGTAAGGAACAATTACGCAATTACAGGAGGTAATTGCACTCAACTGATGATAATTAGGCTCCTCTGCAGACTATAAAAGGAATGCTTGTGCACACATGCCTCTTTTGCAAAAGTCAACTCAGGAACGAATGTTGGAGAACATTATTGTGAGCTTGGCAGGCTGGATTGCTGCCATGGCTTATCTGTGCTGGATTGCTGCCCAAGCTTGTCTGTGCCGGTTTGCTGCCAAGGACCTGTCTGTCTGTTAATTAAATGCCATAACTTATCTTTGGCTCGGAGTGTGTGTTGGTGTGGGACGAGGGGGGTCAGAACAGGTATGGTAGGGTAGAGTAGAATAGAATAGAATAGAATAGAATAGAATGACATTGGAAGGGACCATGGAGGTCTTCTATTCCAACCCCCTGCTCAGGCAGGAAACCCTACTCCATTTCAGACAAATCGTTGTCCAATATTTTCTTTAAAATGTCCAGTGAAGGAAACTGAGAAGTCACCACAAAAAAGTTGAGGAACGAAGGAGAAAAATAGAGATAAACCACAAATGCCTAGTTAATAATTTAAATCCCAATAATCACTTTTTTTTAAAAAACCACAAGATAGTCCTTGACTTATGACTGGGCATCTAGTGACTGTTCAAAGTTACAATGGACTTGAAAGCAGTTAATTATGATTCATCCTCAAAGTTATAACTGCTGCACCAACCCTCAGTCACATGGTTGCATTTCAGGCACAACTGGTTGCAATGTCCCACAGTCACATGATTGTGTTTTACAAGGCTTGTTGTTTTGTGGCCAAAACAAATGTTCATTGGACAAGCTGCATTTGGATTTGCAATCACATGACTGGTCACTTGCTTAATGACCCTCATAAAAATGGTCATAAAATCTAATCTTTATTTAAGAACTGAAATTCTTGGCTCAATTGTGGACATAAGCCAGGGACTACAAAATAACAGAAGCAGATTTTTTCCCCCTTTTTCTTCTTGTATATTGTATACATCAGTTCTATCAGAATAAATGTTTACTATTTATTCACAATATTTGGCCCTCCCTTCCACATTTTCAGAAGCTTTCCATGGGCTTTTATATTAAAATGTATTTTTATAAAGCAGCTTACAAAAGGAATTTGCAAATCACCACATTATACTATGCCAGAAAAAATAATTAGCCAAATAATTAGTCAAAATGAGTACAAAATAACAAAAGAATAAATAAATAGGACCAGTGATTGCCAACTTCCAATAGGAAATACTATTGAAAGCAGCTCACAAAACTAAAATCAGAACATTTAAAACATGAATACAGTATCGAGCATATTAAAATGGCACTAGATAATATAAGCAATAAAAACACAATTAAAAAGCTCGGGATGAATCAATCACCATTCACTTAAATGCCTAAGTAACATATTGAGATAGCGTTCCAAAGGCACTGACCAACATCCAGTATTGATTTGTGTGAATAATAATGTATAATATTTTTCCCTGACTAGAAATGCCAGGATTTCATTGGGAAAAAAAAGGGATTAGATATGAACTTATTTATCAATTCGTTCTTTTTGGAGGCCTTTGATACTTCCAGAAGCTACGTTAATTTACCAACTTTGCTTCTGGACATCCCAAAGATGCTTTTTCAAGAAGCAACTGGATTTTCTGGTTTTTGAAGACATTTGTTTCTCATCTAAGAAGCTTCTTCAGATCTGATGGGGAAACAAAACAACAACTTCATAAATGCATGGCACAACATAGGAGGACATAGCCTTCAGGACTAGATTCAGCAGTCCACCTGCATTTAAAAGACAAAGGCCATTCTTTTGAAGACATCAAAGTCCAAATTTTGGACAGAGAGGACCACTGGTTTGAAAGAGGGGTCAAAGAGGCTATCTGTGTCAAAATTGAACAGCCCTCTCTCTCAACAGAGGGGGAGGGATACAACATCATCTATCTCCAGTCTACACAGTATTTTCAACAGTTCCCCAAAAGCTCCACACCCATTTGCACAAGCCAGGTGACCCTGATGACATAGATAAATCTCCAGGTGGCCTCAATGACTAGCTGAAAGAATGCAAATGACCAGCTGTCTGCAAAGACCATAAATCCTTCCATTCCTCACCATCTGAGCTGAAGAAGCTTCTTGGATGATAAGGGAAACATCTTCAAAGAAAAACCAGAAAGTCCAATTGCCTCTTGAAAAAGTAGCTTTGGGACAACCATGACCTGAATGACCGAGAATCTCCAAACATTTGCCTTTTTTAAACATTTGCCAGGTTTTTTAATAATAAAAAAACATGTTTCCAGCATTCTTATCATCCTAGAGAAGCTTACTGCTATGATTCTGGAGTTGTATCATGCTCTTTTCTAGTAGGTAGAATTCTTGTCCCAATTCCTACTTCCTAACCCAGTTCCTGTATTTAGATTGGCCACCCTTAAGGTTAACAAGAAAGGAAGAACAGTTTCAATCAGTTGCCAGTATCCTGGTGTTTGTGAAAGAATTGCTTAGAGCTGATCTTCTTTTAGTCCATATTTCCTTTGTGTTTGGTGACTTGCTATATTCATACCCATTCTGAGCTTTTTTCTGGTGTTACTGCTAAACCACTAAGCTAACAGAACTACTGTGTCCAGTTATACAACATGTTAATTTTGGAGGGGGACTAGCAGTTTTTTTTATTGCTGCGAAGTGAGGTAAAGAATTTGAATTTAATAACATTTATATGCCGCCCAATCCCGTAAGAGATTATTGCTGTGTCACAACTGATGACAACTCAATAGGTTGGAGATTTAGCTATTGACCAGACTGGAGGAATGGACAGAAAATATATTAACCCTGTCTGCTGCTAGAAATAAATTCCAAAATATAGAAATATCCACAATCATAGCATTTGGATATCAGAATAGACTTGAAAAAAGTAGACTCAGAAAATTTGGATTCCATTTGGGAAATGGAAAGATTGTGGATATGAAAGTGTTCCTATAGATTCAGAGAAAAAAGATACAAGATCCACGTACAATTACATATACTGTGGCAAAATTATTGCATATTATAGAGCACATAAACCTTCACTCTCAGTGTATGTTACACAGAATCACAGACATATGCAGACATGAATGTTCAGATATAAATTGTTTCCCAAGATAAGGTAAGGCATTTCATCAGGCTTACCATAAAACAAAAGGAAGGATACCTCGCTTCAGTGAAAATGTGTGTGGTGCATCTTGCATTGGCCTTTCAAACTAGCAACATCTGCCATCTCTTTACTGAAGGATGGAGATGTCCTTGCAATAGTCTGTGCCTAGTCATTGATAAAAGAAGCTATGAAAAGGGAGGGAGGGAGGAATGAAGGTAGAGGAGGAAGGAACGGGGAGAAAGACTTTCAACATTCCCTGCCAGCTTCCCCCAACGAAATTCAATGGAGAATTCTGTTTCTCCTTTTAGGTAAAAATATCTCTAAAGTGATTACCATTGGTTGTCTGATAGGTTTCATTGTTACCACCATTCTGAGAGTACATATTCAGAAATCAGAGTTACATATTGAACTTGTATGCCGCCCAATTCAACTACTTGATTATTGTAATGCGCTCTACATGGGGCTGCCCTTGAAGAGTGTTCGAAGACTCCAATTAGTCCAGAATGCAGCCGCGCGAGCGATTGTGGGTGCACCAAGGTACACCCACGTTACACCTATCCTCCGCGAGCTGCACTGGCTACCTATTAGTCTCCGAATCCGCTTCAAGGTGCTGGTCGCTACCTATAAAGCCCTACATGGCATCGGACCTGGGTACCTGAGAGACCACCTCCTGCCGATTACCTCTCTCAGACCAATTAGATCGCACAGGTTGGGTCTCCTCCGGATTCCATCTGCCAGCAAATGTCGGCTGGCGACTCCCCGGGGGAGAGCCTTCTCTGTTGCAGCTCCAGCCCTCTGGAATGATCTCCCTGTCGAGATCCGGACCCTTACTACCCTCCTGGCCTTCCGCAAAGCCACCAAGTCCTGGCTGTTCCAGCAGGCTGGGGGGAGCTGAGAAGCATCTACCTCCACGGAAATTGTGAATGTTGGTTTTGTTTTTAATATGTTGTCTTTGTCTCATTCCCCCCTTTCCCTTGTCTTTTGTGAGCCGCCCAGAGTCCTCCGGGAGTGGACGGCATACAAGACAATAAATAAATAAATAAATAAATAAATAAATAAATAAATAAATAAATAAATAAATAAATAAATAAATAAATAAATAAATAAATAAATAAATAAATAAATAAATAAATACTCTGGGAAAGAATAGCCACTCCCTAGAATCTCTCAGGCTCTATCCACAGGCTGGGAGTGGTAAGGGTTTAGTCTGGCAAGATTCTGTCTGCTCCTTGTAAGCAAATAAAGAACGGAACTCTGGATGAATTATTCCAAATCATTATTGCTTTAGCTTGACACTTACAATGTACTGCACATGAACGACTGTTGCCAGAAGTCAATCATCTAAGACAGGCCTGTCAAACTGGCGGCTAGCGGGCCAGATGTGTGACGTGCAGGCCACGCCCACCCCAGCTCCACAAAGGCAAAAAAAGCCACGGTACGTCACGTGACACGATCGAGTTTGACACCCGTGATCTAAGAGCTCTGCAGAGCTCTGAGCTGAACACAAAGATGGGCTGTTGTTTATAATCTTCCTAATCACAGTGAAAGTAAGTAAAGGCCATTTTAATTATTTCTATTAATATTTCCATCAAAAGGCAATGACAGATTTTTTTTAATGCCACTGTAAAGCCTTAAGCCAGGAGGAAACATGCAGCCTGTGCCTGCATATAGCTTGCTAGAGTGGTTGGTGCTTAAAATAATAATAATCATTTGATGTGTTTGGAAGTTTTAGAGATATAGAACACCCATTTTACCCCTTATTTTTCCCTAGATCAGTTCCTTCCCTTCTTTTGTTGTATGTGTACACAAGAAGTGGGCTACTCCCAGTTCAGCCCGGATCCAGCAAACCAGTAGTAGCGGTGGTGGGAGGCTCCGCCAACAGCCAGGATGCTTCTGCACATGCGCAGAAGCATCGCACATGTGCACAAGCAAAACGGTAGTAAAAAAAAAAGGAAGCCTACTACTGGGAGTATGTCCACTTCCTGAATGTCCCACAAAGCTTGAACCATATAGGAGTTGTGCATACCCACCTTATATTTGGAAGGGGCTTTATTAGAGGTCTGAAACAGTTGAATATAAAATGCAGCTTAGACAGCAGTCCATTTCTAGGAAAACTATTAACATTTAGAGATATTACATGCACTTCACAGAAAGTGATTCAAGGCTGAGACAACAGAATTACATGCCACTTTAATATAAGGTACAGACGGATTGTATCTTTGGATACTCCCCAAATGTAGCATTTGCAAGGCAACTGTACAAAATATTTATCATGGCTTGTCGATTATACTTCATATAATGTGATTCTGGCATGCAAAGGTATTTGCTTGTATACTAAGGAAGAACATTTAAATGGTACCAATTATCCAGCAGAATAAAATGATGAGTTTAGAATTATTTCATCTCTTGGTCTTCGAACAGATTTTATACAATTCTCTCCAACTGACAATTACTGTTTCTACTACTAGTAGTATCTGCAGCATACAGCTATTAGGATATGAAATTTGGAAGAAAAGCTGATCTAATCTCATGAAATTAAGAGATAGTCTGTCTTTGTTTAACTATGCCATTTGTATTGGGCAGATTATAAATTTAATAATAAACCATTTTAACATATTTTGTAGCATATGTACCAATTTTCAAGTCCCTTTTAACCAAAATGTGTACAAACATTATAAATACTGTATAACACAATATATAAATATAATAAGTATAAGCCTGATACGTATAAGATATTCAATTAAAACAGTATAAACTAATAATTAAAACTACTTAATAACAATATTTAGCAAACACTGACTAAGTCTTCACTTCCACAGGAATGGGAGGGAGAGGGAGTAACCTTTTTTTGACAATTACATACAGATAATAAACTTTTAAAGGTCACATAAATCTTAACATACAAGAATAATGGGTTATGTTATGTGCTATGAGAATGCTAATCGATTAAAATGAAAATTTCAGCTTCCCTTTAGTCTGCCTTGTTCAGCAAAACCTTAATACTGAAAATCTAAATCATTTATGTTTAACTGGAGTTCGAGTTAAAACAGAGAGCTAGTAAAAGTGCTGCTATCGTTCTCAAACCCCCCACCCCAAATTATCTGAATTGGTTTATCTTTATGGATTTTCAATAAGTGCACAGGATTTTCAGTTCTTCTCCTATGGATTAGGGCTGTTCTCTGCCTGATTTAAGTTATCCAGCTGCTTACAGGAGGCTGGGTGAATGTGGGGGCAACTGCAGTCTTAAATGAAGAGTTGGCACATGCCACCTTGAAGAACCAGTGGTGTGCTCCAGAGGTGGGTTTCTGCAGGTTCACCCTGGATCAGGTGAACTGGTAGTGGCGCCTTCTGGATGCTTCTGCGCATGCGCAGAACAGTGGTGGGTTGCTAACCGGTTTACTACTGGCTCACTCGTGTTTGCGCTCACATGTGTGGCCAATGCTTCTGCACATGTGCAGAAGTGTCCAGTGGGTGGGCGGAGCCTTCTGAAGCCACCACTATAGGTTCGGCCGAACCGGCAGCAACCCACCTCTGGTGCAGAAGTGTTGCACGAGCATGGGAGCACATGCGTACGCACGAGCAAACCAGTAGTCAAATAAATTGAAACCCACCACTGGTGTGTCCCCTCCTCAAGAAGTTCTGGGCATATTTTGGAAAGTTATCAACAGGACACCATTTTTGTTTTGTTTTAGAGATGATGGTTGACAAGGTAGTTAGTCTGCAGCCACAATGAATCTTGGATGAAATGGATTATATCTGGACCTTTTTCAGCCAGTATTCAGGCTGAACGAGAAACTGTGTGGAACCTCTTGTTGAGGACTCTTGGTGGGATGGGAATAAAGGGAGTGTAAATTACCTGACCTTGCTGGATCTCTCAACTGCTTTTAATATAATGATCCATGGTATCATCCTGGAGAAGATGTGAAAGCTGGGAGTGAGAATCACTCTTTTTCAGATTCCCCTCCTTGGTTACATCGATGCTGGTGAGAGGAAGAGGCTGAGTTCTTGATGGCTCCGTTGTGGGATGCTTCAGTTCTCTGTCATTTCCCCCCTCCTATTTAAATGTGTTGTGATGGGATTGAGGTATCATCCATAGATCCAGTAATATCACTCCACTCTGGGCTACGCAATGGCAGTTCTAACAAAATACTTAGAAAGTGTGATGGATGAGGGGGGAAAATAGGGTTAAATAAATCCTAGCAAGATGGAATGACTGTGGTTTGGGAAACTGACTGAGCCTACCGATTTAAGGAATTCTTAGCAGGGGTGAACTAACATCCACAATATCATATAATCAAGTTCGTGTGGAAATGTTCTACATATTACTTCAATTTTGATACGCAGCAGGAACTGAATGTTCATGATGAACCAACCAAGGAGAATTGCAGTGCTAGTACTTGTGTATCAGAGGTGGGTTTCTGCCGGTTCGTCCCGGATCGGGCAAACCGGCAGTGGCGGCAGTGGGAGACTCCGGCCACCTGCTTGGATGCTTCTGCGCATCCACAGAAGATCGCACAAGCAAACCGGTAGTAAAATAAATTGAAACCCACCACAGTTGTGTATGTGAAGACTTGATACACTTACAGCCATATATTGAGAACCTACACCTATGTTGGGCACCTATACCTATGCTTACATTGTGGACTAGTCAAATGGATGTACTTTTGGTATATATTCTCAGGCATTTCCGTATCTCAGCAGGTTTAGTCTGAGTATGACTACTGGTTTGAAATGATAGTTGGACTTTTAAACTAAACTCCAACTCAAGCAATTTCATGGATTTGCATTTTTCTTGGCTAAAGTATAGAGAAATGATTTACTATTGCTACATTCTGGGCTGTTTTCTAACTTCCCAATCTAGCCTACTACCCTTGTCATCCAGGACTAAGCAGGTTCTGAGCAGAGATGGATGCATTTTTGAATGTTCAGTTGATTAAGTTTCATGTTTAAAGAATAAAGCATATAAGATTAATAATAATATAAATCAACAAAGCCATCTTATCATGGGTTTGTTGATTTTTGTTGCTAAAAAGAGTAGTATCCTGTTACATAAAATTTGATTAATAAATACTCTATAATATTTGTGGTTCTTACCTACGAGTAAATAATCAATTTACAATTCATCCTGGCAATCTGGCATTTGATTTTAGAACTTTGACTGAGAATCCAACAATTTGCCCTAAGATCCCTTTAATCTCACTAATTCACATGGACATTGTTTCTGAAAGGAGAATAGGGAATTAAAGAAGAGGTAAATGTTTTGATTGGCCCATCAAAAGCAACCAAGAGTTTTGTGGCATTTTAACAATGAACACATTGACTATGATATCAAGTTTTACAGGCAAGAGACAATGTTATTAAAAATGAAGGAGTCCATACATGTGCAACAAATTCGGGCAAATAATTGAAATGCATTCTATGCAAATTTTTCTTAGGGCTTTTTTACAGATCTCTTAGGTGTTCTATTAGCTAAGGGTTAAATATAGAGATGTGCAAAATATTTCAAGATTATGCTGAAACAGTGAACATAAAGAAATAATTCTCATAAACAATCAACTAATACTAATTTAGCTATCTAATTACTATATTTAATCATAATTCGCTTAAAGTTTATTTTTGTTTTCGGTGAGCCAACCTGCATTTTACAACTGGTAAATAAGGTCATATATGAGAAATTTATTTAACTATTTAATTTTCTTCTTCACTTCTGGCTGATGGTTGGCTTAAAAAGTACACTTTAGCAATCACAAATGAACTAAAACACTGTTATTTGATTACTGTCAGGACTGAATTACACACAAGAATTCAAAACAATAGAAAGAGATGATCTCATCAGAGGTGGTATTCAGCAGGTTCTGACCAGTTCTGCAGAACCGGTAGCGGAAATTTTGCATAATTTGGAGAACTGGTAAATACCACCTCTGACTGGCCCCACCCCATCTATTCTCTGCCTCCAAAGTTCCAGTTGATTGGGAGGAAATGAGGATTTTGCAGTAACCTTTTCCTGGAGTGTGGAAGGAATGGAAATTTTACAGTATCCTTCCCCTATCATGCCCACCAAGCCACACCCACCAAGCCACGCCCACCAAGCCACACCCGCAGAACCGGTAGTAAAAAATGTTGAATCCCACCACTGGATCTCATCCATATCTGCTCCAGAACTAGACTGTATAGAATGGATTATTTGGTGTACTTTCCCTGGAATTCGCCTAAATAATCTATACTCAGAATTGAGTGTAAGACATAATTTCTTCTAGAACTACAAGCATGTGATAGGGTCTGGAAACCTCAGATTTCAGTATAAAATTCCACTATGCAGCCTTTTTGATAATGCTCTCCTATTAAAAAAAATTGTTGAGGCAGTAGGTCATAACACCGTTATAAGAAATCGAACACTATTGTGCCTCTGTTCAACATAACACTGAAAGGCATGAGAATGATATTCATAAAGCATATGTTCACCATGTGCCAGTGCTCCAAAAGAACTAGCAAAAAACCGTCTCCCAATCAAGTTTGTCTTGAGAAATTTGCAGCAGGAAGTAAAGGGGTATGAGGTGCTGGGAGTATGGAAAATCAGTCTATTTTTAATCTGTGCAAGATTCAATGTATGGTTCTACTGGATGTGCAGTGAAATTTACTGCTTTCAGTGTCTGGATCTTACATTTCATTTTCATTTTTTGCCCAATCACCATGAAGTACACACTATTTCTTAAGGGAATAATTAGTGCAAAAGTTTTACATTGCTCCCCCATAAAATGAAGACATGGGCATCAGTGGCCATTGTCCAGCTGAATTCAGACAGTCAAAGCAATCTGAGATAAATAAGCATACTAAAGAAACCTCTCCTGAAGGCCATAATGGGACAGTGGCTTTGCACATCTTTGTAATTTAAAGTTTTATAGGTCAATTAGTATGAGGCAGTTCAATTGTCACAGGAGCAGCCGCTAGATGTATCCATGCCATAGAAATTAAAAATAAGTGCATTATGTTCCAATGCTTGCATGATGTTACTATTACAAAAATTCACTGCAACAAAGAAGAAAATCCAGGTGTTATATCTTTCAAGCTTATTTCTACAAAATTCGGTAGTATGAGCATTAGAACAAGAAGTTACTGAATGAGTGATAAAAACATCAATTATCAATACCTTGGTTTTTGTTCATGTTTATTGGGATATAATTGCATTAAACTATAATTGGTGTGCCATTTAAACAGAAGTTTACTTATCTGTTGTGGCCCAGCAGGAGCCGTTGGAGCTGCCACCAGACTCTGACAGCAAGGGGCCCTATGAGTTGGCTCTGGAGGATGTGGAGGACCCTGGACAGGGTTCCGATTCTGACAGGGCACAGAGAGGCTGGTTGGCCACCAGGAGGTGCCTGAGCCTTGGACCAGTGGGGAGGAGACAAGGGAGAGCGATCCGGACGCCAGTAGTGAGTTGTTCCTGGATGCCCGACACCGAAGAGCTAATAGGCGTCAGGAACAGTTACGCAAGTACAGAAGGTAGTTGCACTCAGCTGGTGGTCATTAGGCTCCTCTCCAGACTATAAAAAGACTGCTTGTGCACACGCCCCTCTTGCAGAAGTCAACGCATTGACTAAAAGTTGGAGAACTTTTGTAACTAGCTTGGCAGGCTGGATTGCTGCCAAGGTCCTTATTTGTTTGTTATGCTTGGCTTTCAGCCACCAACACCGTTTTGGTATCTTGCTAATAAAGTACATTCCAGTTAAGCTTGTATCGGCATTCGTTACTGGACGGAGGAAGGGGTCAGAACACTTACCTAGGCAACGTTAATACTTTTTATTACTTCAACCCCCATTGCAGTCTCAGTGTAATACATTGTATTTTCCTTACTTTATTTGATATATTTGTTTTTGTTTTTTAATTTGTATCCCCCCCCCTTTTATTATTTTTTACAAATAACTCAAGGGGGCAAACATGTCCAATGCACTTTCCTTCTCCTATTTTCCCCTAAACAACCCCGTGAGGTGGCTTGGTTTGAGAGAAGGTGACTGGCCCCAAATCACCCAGCTGGTTTTCATGGCTAAAACTGGAATAGAACTCATCGTCTGTTGCTTTCTAGTCTGTTGTCTTAATCATTGGACCAAACTTCTAGTTAAATAGGATAGCCGAGAGACAGAAGAAGGCCATGGTTCAGGATTTGCCTTAGGAAAATACCAATATTGGTCTAATGGGGGTGGGGGCGGAAAGCTGGAGGCAGGCCTGCAGCGGTTCCTTTAAGAATCTTTGGCCTGCCACACTCTCATTAAGGGGGGTGGATTTAGCTAGGGGTAGAATGAGTTGTTTTCAAAACAAAAAAATTCCTATAAGCTCAAGGTCATCTTTTGTCTCCCAAACCTTTGCACCTGAACAGAAGCAGTTGGGCGTAGGTGCTAGCGTGGAAGAAGATTGGACCATGTGATGGACTGTGGGTGTGGGGACAAGATCATGAACTTTTAACTGGGTTGGATTCTGATATAACTTCCAGAATTGGGATCCCATAGCACGATGCCAACATACCTGCCTTATTAAATTGGAACTTTAAGGATAGTTTTGCCTTTGACTCTGATTTAATTCTGCATGATATTTGGAACCCTGACATGGACATTCTGCATAGACAATATTGAAATACATCAATAGTCTAACTTAGTATAAGGAATATTCTATGTTCCCTTACTAAATGAACCAAAGGCATTCTGGAAGGCATCCAGCCCCATTTAGACGGAATGCATGATGTGGAATTTTAATAATTGTATCTTTTATTTTTAACTTTTACATGTTTCTTTTTAACTTGCCTGTAAGCCGCCCAGAGTCCCAAGGGAGTGGGCGGCATACAAATCTTATTAAACTAAACTAAACTAAGTTTCACATTTAGGGGAAATTCAAATTCAGATCTCCTTGATATACAAATATGAATGGTACT
This sequence comes from Thamnophis sirtalis, assembly GCF_051295495.1. Classification (NCBI taxonomy): domain Eukaryota; kingdom Metazoa; phylum Chordata; class Lepidosauria; order Squamata; family Natricidae; genus Thamnophis; species Thamnophis sirtalis. Next base: position 120,544,388 of record NW_028261386.1, read on the forward strand.
TCAATAATATGCCGAGCTGAGTTTTGTGTATGGCACCAATCATCACTCCAGGGCAGAAAGGTTGAAGTGGCTGTGATAATCCAAGAGATGCTGGTGGCTTTCAGAAATGCTGCTGCAGATAACTGATTGTGAGGCCTCACAGGGCATTGCTGTGTTACTTTGTCATGGTTAGGTCATTCAAGTTGTGTACAAAGACGGTATAAGGCTTGATCACTGTGGTACAGGCATTGATGGACACTTTGGGCTTTCAGAGCGAGTTTAAGGCTGTTCCTGAGACTCTGATGCTCAGTTTGCTCACTACCTTGAGTGATGGACAGGCAACAGCCCTGGATTGCCTCTCGCTGGACTACAGTATCTGTGGAAGCCAGAGAGCTCACTAGAGGAAATGGGTTATCCCCTTTCATTTGTGTGTCAGACTGCGATACAATATCAAGGTGGCATTGATCACACTTGTAGGTGACCTCCAGTGAGACTAGGATGGGATAGAACATTTACCCTACGCGTCCCAGAAATTTTTGATACTATCATGAAGGATGGATTTTCCTGGTCACATCTGCCTGACCCATCAAACCAGGGAGGCAGAGAATGCTACGGGTCCCTTCTCCTAAAAAAACTCCTTCTAGTGGGACCAAGAAGGAGGGTCTTCTCTGTGGTGGCTGTCTCTGAGGTCCCTAGATGTCCATAAAAACATCTAGTGGAGATAAGATCGACAAACACACCCCAATACACTTTGACACTCTTTTGCAAGGTCCTGAAAACCTGGTTTTGCCAATGGATCTGGAGACCAAACAGTGGGGTGGTGCCCATCAAATGGACTGTCTGATTGTTGTCACTAGTGGGGAGTGGGGGTTATTGCTTTTTTATTGTTTTTATATAGGATTTTTATCTTTGTAAACCTCCCTGAGTCACTGAAAGTAAGTTGGATGGCCATATTAAATAGGAAAAGAAGGAAGGAAGGAAGGAAGGAAGGAAGGAAGGAAGGAAGGAAGGAAGGAAGGAAGGAGGGCCTTGAGTTTGACACCCTTGTGTTAGAGTGAACAAGCTTCATGTCCCATGATTTCATGCGATCATTCTCTGTGACAGCACCTGCCATTGGTCCAGCATAGCCCTTCTTCACCCCCAAGATTCAGACAGCCCAGCCCAGTATGCCTTTTTTTAAGATTTTGAACATTTGGGGTGTTTTTTTCCTCTAGGCATTGAGCAAAATACTGGATAAATTATCTCAAAATTATTTTGAATTGGAGTATGTTGTGGTTGCCTCAGTTATAGTAAGTTCTGGAGGTGTTACGTGGGTTCATGGGCCTTTGTTTTTGTTTTTAATCACACATTACATAACATGCCCAGAGTTGCTTTTGTGTCAGTTGAGCAGACGTACAAATCACATATTTTTTTTAAAAAAGACTGTAAATGAAGAAATGGAAATAGCTGACATTTCTCAGTAAGTTTTACTTACTTCACAAAGATTAAATTTCCCAAACAGAGCCCTGTGCCTTTGAGCAGAGCATATGTACCATCTTTGGATTTGAAGGCAGAAAGAGGTTTCGAGCATACTTGGCACTTGTCTCTAACTGTTAAAATTGTATCTTTTTTTTAGGATTGTGCAGTACAGCCACATAAATCCAGGTAAAGATGAAGCTGCTTTAGGAGGCTGTATTCTTGCGTGCTCCAAAATAATTTCTCGCCTTCCAATCCAAAGTACTGCATACCTCTAGTTGCAAGTTACTTTGGGCGAAAAAGTAAGTTGGCTTTTTACTTTTTAGCAAAATAAATGATTCTTCTACTTTGACAGTATTTGCAGTTAATGCTTGGGGGAATTACTGCTAAAAACTAAATGTATTTGTCATGTTGCTGAAAAAGAGTACGCAAAGATCCAGAAAATTTCATCAATTTTTTTTTCCTCTCGGGCGGTTCAATTCAGTATTTCACAATATAACAAGAAAACAAGCAAAGGAAAATATTCTCTGCAGAGTTTATAGATCTAAAAAACAGAAGACAAATGAAATATGATTACTGATGGACAAACCTAATAATTTCAAAGAGTAAACTAATGTCAGATATAAAACAAAACAAGAAAAAAAAGAAGGAAAGATAGCTATAAGAAAAACTCCCTATTAGGGCAGAATTATTTGTAGTAGCAAATTTCCTGCTGTATTATTTAGTTTTACACTATAACGCATCTTTTCTTTAAAAAAACAACCAAGCCAAAAAATATATATGGGAAAAAGCAGTTTAATATAACAGATTTTTTTAAAAAAACAAACACAATAATGATTGGTCACATTTCTATTCTAATTTTCCAAGATGAAGTACATGAGATTATTCCTAACTGATATATAAGATTAACCTGATTTAGATATGATGGCCCAAGATATGTCAGTGATCTTTGTCACACTTAAATATAGTATTTGGCTTCTCAGGTTAAAACCTATGATTTAAAGGCACAATTAGACTTCAACCTATTAGTACGTCTTGATAAAATAAAGAATGAAATGAGATTTTGCCATGGGCTTGATTCCCCTTACCGGAAGCTTGTTTCTCCACTGAGTTTTTGACGGAGAAAATATCTGTTGCATTTACAGCAAGGACAAGAAGCCATTCTCTCACAATTCCATTTAGTAAAAGAAACTGATATTAGAATCCAGGCAACGTCCATTAAATCTGAGGGTAGCAAGAATGGCTGCCCATTCAAACAAACAGGCTGCCTTAAGGAAAAAATAATCATTTACAAAATGTGGATTTACAGGTAATCCTTGATTCATGACCACAAATTAGCCCCAAATTTTCAATGCTAAGCAAGACAGTTAAGTGAGTCTTACTCCTATTTGATAACCTTTCTTAAGTGAATCACAGAAGTTGTTAAGCTAATAACATGATTGTTAAGTGAATCCGGCTTTCCCATTGGGGTGCAAAAGGGGATCACATCAGTGGTGGGTGTCAAATTTTTTTAGAACCCCTTCTGTAGGTGTGGCTGCTTTGTGGGAGTGGCTTGTCAGTCATGTGACTGGGTAGGAGTGGCTTGCCAGCCATGTGACCGGGTGGGAGTGGCTTGCCAGCCAAGTGACTGAGTGTGAGTGGCTTAGCAGTCATGTGACTGGGTGGGCATGGCCAACTTGTAAAATGTGATGAAACTCACTTAACAATGCTCTTGCTTAGCAACCAAAATGTTGGCTCGGAAACTCTGGCATTTGAAGCACGCAAGTCTTAAAGCTGTCAAGTTACAAGACCCTTGTATCCCTAACCCTTTAGAAAAAAAAACCAGGGTGTTCAAACTTGACAGCTTTAAGACTTGCGTGAGTCACCCCAGGGAAAAGGGCGGCATACAAATAAATAAACTAAACAATAAATAAACTAAACAAGACTTGTGGACTTCAACTCCCATAATTTCTCCTCTCGCTCTTCATCTTGATGATGTGCACAAGGGTGGGGAGAGGGAGCTGGAACCAGTTCTAAACAGCACTGTAAATTTGTGGAACCTCTTCTATAGAAGAGGTTAGAATTGGCAGGAACCCACCCCTGGATCACATGATCCTGGAACACTGCAACTGTCATAAATACATGCCAGTTGCCAAGCATCCAAATCCTGATCACAATAACTATGGGGATACTGCAACAGTCGTAGGTGTGAAAAATAATAAGTCACTTTTTCCAGTGTGTAACTTTGAATCAGTGGCGGATTAAGGCTCACTGGTGCCCTAAGCACTGACAAGAGAATACGGTAATCACTGCATCATTCTTAATTTAATGTGTATAAGTCAGTCTTGCATAGTTAGAAATACTGAAAAGTTGCTATTATTTTAGCTTCAATTTATTCTTTATTAGACCCTATTAGTACTGACCTGATAGGGGACATTATAAAAATAATAAATAGCAATAGCAATAGCAGTTAGACTTATATACCGCTTCATAAGGCTTTCAGCCCTCTCTAAGCGGTTTACAGAGTCAGCATATCGCCCCTACAGTCTGGATCCACATTTCACCAACCTCGGAAGGATGGAAAGCTGAGTTAACCTTGAGCCGGTGAGATTAGAACCGCTGAACTGCAGATAACAGTCAGCTGTAGTGGCCTTCAGTACTGCACTCTAACCACTGCGCCACCTCGGCTCTTGAAATCAGCTCAAAATGAAAAGTCTAAAGTTGTGTTCTGTAGAAAGCAATAGACCCGCAAAATATTTTTGTCTATTTAAGAGATGTAAATCTTATTTGTGAATTTTTGATCATAGCAACCTCAAACCTTAGCATCCAATTTCTGGTCCAAACTATAAAATCATGGGGTAGAGATTAGGACCAAGCTATGAAAGATGAGAGGTTTCTCGATAATAACAACAGAATAAAAGGAAAAAAAAAATCTTCCTTAGTCTTTCTTCTAGGATGAAAGTGGCATAAGTCAAACTGTCGTGTATTTATTGATTGACCAAGGCAGCTATCATGACATGCCTCTTAATCTCTATTTAACCCCCCTTTATTAATACTTGACAATCAAGGTTACAAGAATGTGGCAGAGAGGGCAATTCCTTGATTCTTGAAATAAAAATTTCAGCTTATGCTTAACAAAATTCCTTAGGGATTTTCTACCATCCAGCATATTTAAAAAACCACAACTATACTTCTGAAATTGTGCAAATACTTGTTTGCTTTTGCATGAAGAATTCAAAGCCTAAATGTGTATGATAACGTGACTCTATAATCACTACTTGAGTGTTTTCACCTTTCTGTTATTTATATACTACAATCAAACATTTGCATTGTAACCTCATTATTAGGATAATTAGGCTTAGGGCTTTGATTACTCTAGCTGCTTTATTATATGTACAATTCCTTTTTGTACCATTTGCAGTTGGCTACACTCAAAATCTTTAGCTCTAGGCATATTACTAGTATGTGGGTATTTTCACCAAGTGACATGAGATCAATGTTAATTCTTTTGAAATGAAGCTTACACTTGGGGGCTTCCAAAGTTAAGCCTTTTGTCAAAAAGGATAATAACAAACTTAATGTGGTTTCAAATATGCTTATGACTGAAGTGTAAAACATTATCACATAATCCAAGAGCACTCATAAAAGTAGACAATTTTTTTAATTGATGAGATTCTTTAGTTCATAGATAATATTGATTGGCTCTCTCTGCTCATGAATTTTTAAGAATATTGATTTTTCACTATCACTGATAGCTAATCAAATTAAACAACTGGTTTGGTAAATCACGATTAACAGTCAATAATTTGTCTATGAAATATAATGAACGTTGTCTTTCTCATAAATTCCATCTTGTTTCACTATGCTTTTTATAAATTAACTCAGTGCTAGTCCTGGTTTTATTTTATTACAGATTTAGATACATTTAATTGTCACAACTTATTTTCAAGATAATGAAAGTAATGGCATGAAACATAAGAACATATTTCTTAAATATGTACTGAATAAAATTTTTCTCATTTGGAGTTTCAAATGTCATGTGAATTTTGAAATCTAGGAAACCATGGGATTTTTTTAAAAAGCCCATTAATATTTTGCACTTTGCTATATATTCACAAGGATTGGTGTGTGTGTGTGTGTGTGTGTGCGCGCGCGCACGCGAACTTTTGTTTCTTTTGTTTGATTTTGGGAATGTTTACTATCAAATAGTTTTCAGATACAGAGTCTCATAAAACAACTACTGTATCACCAGTGGGGTTGAGAGCTCTAGAAGATAAAAATAATCTTATTCAGGAGACTATTTGTAGCTTAGGGATAAAATGTGGGATCCTAGGTAATGTCTGATCTTGGTTGTTTTCTTGCAGTCATCTCATTGACATAACATCATCAGTGCTAGTAGGGAGTTGGGTTTGCTCTTAGTTGATATTCCAGTGGCTTGCCCTGTCTGTCATGGAGGTTCTTTGGTTGGACTGTTTACTCTTAGCTTGTTTGCCAGTTCTTTGATTGGAGTATTGTTTACTTCTTGATTGTTGGTCAGTTGTTAATCTTGGTGTTAATCTATGCTCAACTGGGTGTTGATTACTAGTAGGGAGGTTTTGGGATCCTCATTCCCCTTTTGGCTTGCTGATTGTTTCTTTTGCACACCATGTAGATAGTACTCCATCCTAAATTCTGACTTCATTTGGCAACTGGATCTGCCCACTTCCTTTCTTAATTATGTTAGGAAGTTGCTTGTTATTGATTTTCTGAATTTTAAGAACCTTCTGAAAGGCAAATTTTATCATGCCAGAATGATTTCCTTCCACCCTGGATGTTTAAAGATTAAAAAGGGGAAACTTTATGTTTTAGAAAACAGGAAAAAGGAGACTGAATTGTGGATTTGGAAAAGTTAAGGGGTTTGAGTTGAAAGAATATTTCCTACAGACTGTTTTTTAAATGTTTATAAAAGAATCCATGAAGATTTTGAAATTAACTATAAGAAATCCTATGGGAAAGTTTTGCTGATTGGAAAATAAATATGCAATAAGAGGAGACTTTGATGATTGACTAGAAGGAACCAGAGAGAACTAAAGCTTAAAATTAAAGAAGAGACCCATTAATACAATAGATACTATTTGACAATACTACTTGATGATAGATCAAGGCTGTCTGGGAACAATGTTCTCAGAAATTTCTTTCAAGAGTGTCTGGCACTGTAAAAATAGATATAACAGAGGATACAGAAGAGGAACAGATTTTACTGGATAAAATAGAGAATGAAGCTGATTTGAGTGTGGATTTGAAAATGGATTTTTAAAAAATGTCAGACTACAAGTGTGATATGAAAAAAGATGCCGAGGTTATAAAATTGAATGAAAAATGCCAAACATGGAGAAGGATGTAACAATGGCTTTACATATGAAACAAGCTGATGACTTAATATCAAAAGAGAACATATAAAATAAATCAGAAGAGAGATTTGGAAAACCTTCTTATCTTAGATTTACAAAAGAGACTTGTTAAACTACTGAGGGTATTCCTGAAAAGAGACATAGAGGAAATAAGAAATAAACTTGAGAGATACGATTTGATATGCTTGAACAACGAGCATTTTAGGAGTAAATGGAAAATAAAGTGGATTTATTTAAGTAGGATATGTGTGTGTGTGTGTGTGTGTGTGTGTGTGTGCGCGCGCGCATGTATGTATGTATTTTTATATATAAATTTCAGCTTTCAAATGCATTATTAAAATACATTTTCCATCACCAACAGAAAAAAAACCAGAATACTCAATTTTTGAGAAATTATCACTTATGGCAACATGTAGAAGAAAGTGAAAGATACAAAACGTAATCTCAAACAACGCATGGAGCTCAAAACTTCTACCAATAGAAACACAGCCAAATAAATGTTGTATAATTAAAAATACAGCAATAAAACAGACACCACTGGTTACAGTTCTAAATGTAAACAAATGAGTTTACATTTCAAAGGACAGATGGAATACAGTGTAAAGCCAGAGTATAAAAGAATACCTTCTTAACTACTGGCAACCTTATCTAAGTGTAAAGATCCCTATTTTCCCTCTATTGGGAAAGCAACACATGGTAAATGTTTTATATAGGAAGGGGTGGGAGAAAGAAAAGAGATGTTCAGATGCTATTCCCAAGCACAAACATGTCCTAGTTTACCAAAACACGAAGCTATTAGAGGAACTTCCCTGATCTTATTTGAACTTAGAATTAAACAGGGTTGGACCTGGCCTGTACAAGGATGAGTAGAGAACCAGCAGGGATTCTCAGGACCGCAGGTTAGACTGGGAAGAGAATACCACTATATTATAGGAAACAGCAGCTACTTTTGTGTTGCTGCTAAATAAATTGCATGATAAGGTCCAGGAACTGACCTTGGGCAAAGGTATCTTCATCATTCCAAGTTTTGTTTTCTATGTTTATTGAAAGAGCAGGTTAGGTTCTATCTTTAATAGGTTTCCTAATTAATAGGCTTCCTAACTCAATAGAGATAAATGCAATGTAATCTCAATAGAGATTTGCAGTTTTCTTTTTCAATGTTCAAACTTTTCTCAATTTTTTTCTATGAATCCAGAAGGAGACTGGTGTCTTTTTTAATAGCCTCCAATTTTCCAGAGAAAAAGATTGACGGTGATGGCTTTCTATATTTTGGTCCTGATCTAAATCAGGTCATGTCACTTCTCATTCCATTATCTTCACTTGTGTCATCATTCTTATAATAAGTGCCTGTCTTAAACGGTTGACAATTTTTAATTATTAAATTTCTTAAAGCTTATTAACAGTGACCACCCCCCATAAAAAGCCACTTCAAATCTGAACATATCAGTTTCAAGGGACACCCCATCTCAAAACAGTTTTGTCCTTTGTGACCTTAAAACTAGCTTGCAACAAAATTTTGGCTCGGATAGTAAGTAAACTTTTAAAATGTTGTAATGTACTGCATTTGAATTAACTTCTCAGTGATTAAATACAGTGAAAGCAATTTTCATTTGGTGATGCTACCGGTAGCTAGCAATTCAGTTTCATTGGAAATACAATGCCTCATTTCTACAGTTCAACAATGCGTTTAGTAATCTACTGGAGTAATAGGTGAATTTTGAGCCAGTTATTTAAAACAGGATCTACTTCCATGCACAGCGTTGGGATTGTATTGGTTAGGTCCGTGATGGTGAACCTATGGCATGTGTGCCAGAGGTGGCACGCAGAGCCCTCTCTGTGGGCACATGTGCCGTCACCAGCTGCTCTTTTAGTTTCCGATGCACATATGCGGGCCAGCCAGCTGGTCTTCGTGGGTGCCGGAATGCCGGAGAACAGCCTGAAAATGGTTTTCGCCCATTTTCTAAGCTGTTTTCTGGATCATTTTCCAGGCCAAAAATGATCTGAAAAATGGTTTGAAAAATGGCCTGAAAAACAGGCATATGTATGCCAGCCATCTGGTCTTTGGGTTTCCGAGTTTGGGCACTTGGTGCCGAAAAGGTTCACCATCACGGTTCCACCACAAAACCGCGGTAGACTAAAGCGTGTGTGACTAAAGCGCGGTGACAAAACCGCACCGTCAAAACCACGCGACAACAGCGCGCCGACAACAGCGCGCCGACAGAAGCGCGCTGTAACATAACCCTAAAAATAACCCTAAACCTAACCCTAAACCTAACCCTAAACCTACCCTAAACCTAACCCTAAACCTTACTTTAAGTTAAATCGCGCTTCTGTCGGTGCACTGTTGTCGGTGCGCTGTTGTCAGCGCGCTTTTGACATCGCGGTTTTAGCGCCGCGATGTTGTCGGCGCGCTTTTGACGTTCGCGGTTATGTCGTGCCACACACCATCACTGGTTTAGGTGGCTTGTGAATCTGCATGAAGTTGGGCTAAATGTTGACAAAGAAGTCTGCACTGATTAGTTCAGTGACAGCCAGTCCATCTGGACGATACAACAGCAGGAGTTCTGCATTAGTATCATATAGAGGAACCCCTGGAAACGCCCCCCCCCTGCCCTATATTTTTCAGGCAACGTTTGAGTCACCATAAACCAAAGATTCTTCCATTGTACAAGGGAGCACCTGTCTTCAAACAGATTTCAGAATGGAAGACTCTACATGAGGAAGGCTAGAAGTGACTTTAAAGAAAGCTGAGCTTTCATGCTAAGAGGGCAACCACAGCTCAAAAGGAGCAGAAGAACGGCGGCTGGGGAAATCTCAAATATCACATATAAGAGATTACCTGGCTGCTCTGGCTGTCAGCGAAAGAAGCGAATTCTCTGGTCCACCTTTAAGGAAAAAAAAAACCACCCCCAATTCTCCAAAACAAGCCTGTCAAACTTTTCCTAGCCATTCCTCTACCTTTCCAGGTCTCATTCAGTTTTTTTTTTAAATTTATTTTTATTTATTTATTTAAATGTTACAGTTAAATAGATAAAAAGAAATACAAACTATTGCTGGTGAAAATTCATGGCATATTACGTGTCTCTGAAGGAACAAAGATGGCACAATGGTGAGATTGGCAGTTAGAAAGTAAATTCCGGCTGGCAAAATCTCTCTGGAAAAGGGAAACGTCATGAAATCACCCTCATTCAGTTCTCATTCAGTTTTGAACAACCAGGGACCCAGGACACTTTTCTGTAACACTAAAGGGACAATTCGCAAAACATTCAATGGTTTAAGAGCACAGCTGAGAGCAGGTGAAAACACCAGATCAATGTTTGCGAGAGAACGGTGTGGGATAACTAACTCCCTGTTGTGGGTGTGCATTATCCTAATGATTCAATTGATAGGAAAGGATTTGTCCACCTCTTCTGCCCACACTGCGCAATTGATATCCCTTTCCTTATTCTGCTTATAAAGAAGTTTTAGGGGCATTTGGGGTTTGGCTGAGTCACCAGGAGTTGACTATGATTCAATCAAAAACAGCCTCTGGGGGAAGATACTCTGCTGAATGCTTTCTCTATACCTGTTGCTTTCATTATTCAGACAATGGGATGGAGATTGGAGATTGAGTAGAGAAGAAGGGAGGGATGTTAATTTAAGAGAGGCTCTTTCTCCTCCACAAGGAAATGGGGTGAGAAAGGAGAGGCAGAAGTTATTCCAAACCCAGATCCAATTAAATGATCCGATCATGGAAGGCTCATAAACTTGCCATGTGCCCGACGCACACTTTAAGGACTTGCCTTCACTTAAGGTAAACAGGAGAGCCGAGGCTTAGAAAGGGAAGCGCCCCCTCTTGGGAGCGCTCGCTGCAAATGTCGATGGCGTGGCTTACTCCCATGTAAACGCGCTTCGGGGGTCGGACTACTAGCTTCTCTTTCTGAAACGCGCGACAATAAGCGCTTTGGGTAGGTTATATAATAATCTGGGGATAAAACACAGCTTTGGATCATTAAAGCGCCAAGCTTTGCAGGCAGAACGCTCGGAGGTTTTTCCTCCCTCGCCGAGATTACACGCCAGCCAGCGGGGACCGAGAAGAGGCTAGCGCGTAACTCCGCGTGGGTTTCCACCTGCACCAGGAGCAAAACCCCAAACGCCGGGTCGTTTCTAAGAGGGCGAGGATAAATTCATCCGGCTACTTCGGCTAGGTAGGCGCCACACCTCAGAGAACAACTGCCCATTCACCGCTCCGCTCGGCTTCATTCGGCCCCCTTGTTTCGGGAGACGCTTCCCCCAACCTACATCTCAGCGCAGCCCGCGAGAGAAGCGACAGTGCCTGCGCGCGAGTTGGAGGAAAGTCCGGTTCTCCGCCGCCGGGTACACTCCCCGGGAGGACTTCGCTTGTTCGCGGTCGACTTCGGCGCGCCTTCATCTGGCGATAAACCCCATCACCCCGGTCCGACCGCGACTTCGTAAGGTCGGTTTATAAACGGAGATGATGATGACGATAGCAAATTGTCTCGTAATACTTTGGAACCCGAGAGGCATCCCAGAAATGAATGTCATTAAATAAATGAGGAAAAAAAAATCACTCCTAAACAGACGCTTACTAATTAATAACAAGGCGAGAAGGACCTCAGCCAAAGCCGGCTGTACCGTACAACATGGAGAAGCGCCAGGGTGGATTGAGATTTTAAACACGGCATGCAGGCAGATCCCAGTAAGCAGGTTTGCTTAGCCTTAAGTCCCTCTAAGCTCTCGGATTTGCCATCCTCCCCTTTTGAGAAGGAAGGGGAGCGCCGTCTACCTCTGAGCCCTGTGGCTGAGCAACTTCTACCAATAGCAATAGCAGTTAGATTTATATACCGCTTCATAGGGCTTTCAGCCCTCTCTAAGCGGTTTACAGAGTCAGCATATTGCCCCCACAGTCTGGGTCCTCATTTTACCCACCTCGGAAGGATGGAAGGCTGAGTCAACCCTGAGGAGATTTGAACAGCCGAACTGCAGAACTGCAGTCAGCTGAAGTAGCCTTCAGTGCTGCATTTAACCACTGCGCCACCTTGGCTCAGCTTTGCTGGGCTTTCCTTAGGCGTCTCTAAGGAGCCCCATTGATTCGCTTGTAGGCGCCCCCGTTGCTTACTTGGAGGACCAAATCCCCACAGCAGAGCCTGCAGCCGAGTATCTTTGCGCAGGGCTGCGGATCTCTTTAAGGCGCGCCTGCGGAGGCGCTGGGGAAGGAAGCCAAGCGCCTGAATCCTCCGCGGTGAAACGCTGCGAAAGGACGGAGCGGTTTCAAGTAGGAGAAACCCGAATCGTCTTTCTCAAGATCCACCCTCCCCGCCCCCCCCCCCAAAAGTCACAAGTCAAGAAGAGGACAACTCCCGAGCAGAGTCACAATTTAAAAAAACAAAAGATTTGGCCGATTTTGTTTTTGGAACCTGTTTCAACCGATTGGAGAAATGGTGTCATCCTATACAAGTTTCCGAAGTAAATCCCCAAAGTTTACTCCCAGGAAAGCGTCCGTTTAAGATTGCAGCCAAAGTCGAGCAAATCAGAGCAAAAGGGCACAATAATGAGACTTAGGTTAGGCGGAAAGGAAAGTTAAGAACGCGGGGTAAAGCTGCACAAGAGAATAAGAAAACTCTCCAGTTAGATCCCTCTAGTCCTGTGCTTCTCAACCTTGGCAACTTGAAGATGTCCGGACTTCAACTCCCAGAATTCCCCAGCCAGCATTTGCTGGCTGGGGAATTCTGGGAGTTGAAGTCCGGACATCTTCAAGTTGCCAAGGTTGAGAAACACTGCTCTAGTCCCATTTCCTATGTCTAGTAAAGGGCAGAAAGAGGGGTTCCAATATCACACGCGGGAGTCGAGAAAACCCTCTTGGGTTGGATCTCGTGTCAGCCGTGGTGGGGCATATTCTCACGTCTAAAATACGAAGGTTTATCGTCCATTAAAGACTACAGCCGCAAAAACTGCATCGATTTAGACGTCCGTACATCCTGTAGAACAGTGTTTCTCAACCTTGGCAACTTGAAGATGTCCGGACTTCAACTCCCAAAATTCCCCAGCCAGCAAATGCTGGCTGGGGAATTCTGGGAGTTGAAGTCCGGACATCTTCAAGTTGCCAAGGTTGAGAAACACTGCTGTAGAAGCAGCGAATCCGAGTTTTGGGGTTTGATGGGGGTTTTTTTCCGCCACTTCTCTTGACTCGGTTTCGGTTGGCATTTTCGCGCCCTTCCGTCTCAAGCGCCCCCACACCACCGTTTTGAGTTGCCGTTAGGGTCGTTATGCCGTTATTAACATTTGAAAGAGATCAAAAACTCAACTTAATGCAGAATCCCCGCTGACAAAGTCAGCGAAGGTTTGGCGAAAGGATACATTTCAAAGGGTTCGGGGGCGGGGGAGAGCAAATGAAAGGGTCGGTCTTAGGACCCGGCGGAATCCTCTCGGGGCAGACTGAGGCGGGGCGGTGGCGAGGGGCCGGGAACCCGGAGCTCTGGGAGAAAAGACCACGAGTTGCCTTGTTAAGCTCGCACAGTGCGGAGTGGAGTCTGAGCGGGCGGGCCAATATATAGATATATATAAAGAGGGAGAGAAGGAAAGAGCAGAGGTAGGGACCGCGCGCCTTCGGTTGCTGAGGCGCCGGCCGCCTCTGCCGGAGAAGTCTGCATCCGCCGGACTTGAGCTCCGCCCTGGGAGAGAGAGAAAGACCTTCACTCACACCGAGAGTTCGCTGCCCTGCCTACCTTCCAGCCGCCCGCCCGCCCGCTTCTGCCAAAAGTTGTGGAACTGGCGCCATGGGGGACCATTGCGCGCCCCGCGCCTCTGCGAGAGAGGCGGCGTCCAGTCACGCCCGGTCAACAACGGTGGCAAACCACGCCAGCTGGCCCTTTCCCGGTTTCTTCGCGGCTCGCTCTCGCCCGGGGAGATCGTAAAGCGCTTCGCCAAAGAAAACTCGCCCGCCCGCCCGCTGGCCCGCTGCTGCCTTGAACCGTCGCGTCGAACTTCGTACCCACCGCGATGTCCTTTCGTCGCCACCACCGAATCGGCAGCCGCTGCCGCTGGCGGAGACGTCCTCGCTCGGCGGCCGGCACGTGCTGAGGCGTCGGCTGGGCTTTTAGCGAAGAAGAGCGCGGCGGTAGCAGCAGCGGCGGCGGCGCGAGCCATGGTCCGCCCGGCGAGCGGGAGGCGCCTCCATTGGAAGAGCTGCGCGCACGTGCTCCTTCTTTGCCGTCCCGGCTCGCGTGCCCTCAATCCCCCGGGCGGGATTCTCCTGAGGTGTGGGCGTGAGGAGAGGAGGGCGCTGCCCTCCTCGGATTGCTGAAGACTGGCGGCGCTCCCCTCTTCGCCCGAGTCCCCGGCAACTTTGGAGGCATGGATCAAGCTAGGCTCTGCCAAGCCACCCCGGGCCTAAACCCCTTCCACGCCAATGACTCCGACCAGACCAGGAATTGCAGTCCCGAAGAAAGTTCCGCCTACCAAGATGGCACCCCGTTCTCCTGGAAGGTTGTCCTCACCGTCGTCTTGGCTCTCATCACCTTGGCCACCATATTGTCCAACGGTTTTGTTATTGCCACTGTCTACCAGAGTCGTAAGCTCCACACCCCGGCCAATTATCTCATAGCTTCCTTGGCGGTCACTGACCTTCTGGTCTCCCTCCTGGTCATGCCTATCAGCACCATGTACACTGTGACTGGGAAATGGACCCTGGGCCAGGTTGTGTGTGACATTTGGCTCTCTTCAGACATCACTTGTTGCACTGCTTCCATTCTCCATTTGTGTGTGATTGCCCTGGACAGATACTGGGCTATCACAGATGCAGTGGAGTATTCGACTAAAAGGACTCCCAAGAGAGCAGCAGGCATGATTGCCCTGGTGTGGGTCTTCTCGATCTCCATCTCCATCCCTCCTTTCTTCTGGCAGCAGTCTAAAGCGGAAGAGATGTCTAACTGTGTGGTGAATTCAGACCACATCTTATATACCATCTATTCCACGGTGGGGGCGTTCTATTTTCCTACCATGCTGCTGATAATCCTTTATGGAAGGATCTATGTGGAGGCCAGATCTCGGATTTTGAAACAGACGCCAAAGAACACCGGCAAAAGATTAACTCGGGCTCACTTAATAACAGATTCCCCAGGGTCAACGTCCTCTGTCACTTCTATAAATTGCAAGATCTCGGAAGCCTCCAGTGAAATGGGGTCTCCCATATATACGAACCAGGTCAAAGTAAAGGTATCGGATGCTTTTCTGGAAAAAAAGAAGCTGATGGTTGCCAGAGAGCGGAAAGCAACCAAGACTTTAGGGGTTATTTTAGGAGCCTTCATTGTGTGCTGGCTACCCTTCTTTATCATTAGTTTAGTGTTGCCTATTTGTAAAGATGCTTGCTGGTTCCACATGGCCATCTTTGACTTTTTCACGTGGCTGGGATATCTTAACTCTCTGATCAACCCTATCATCTACACTATGTCCAACGAAGACTTCAAACAAGCTTTTCATAAATTGATACGGTTCCGATGCACAAGTTGAATGATAAGTGCAGTTAAATATAAAAGTCTCTGGTGTCGGAGGCTTGAGTGAATGCATTTTGTGTGACTGGTTCTTCAGGTAGGTGATTATTCTTACCATGCTACTGTCTCTCCAGAAAGCAGTATCTTTTGATGGCAAAATTGGAATTCAGTAGAGAGGAGAGCCGTGCCAGTTAGCAAAGGTTCTCATTCAGGGTAGAGGTAACTGCAAAGCAGCCTCCTTCTGAGCCTGGGTTTAAAAATATGCTGCATCTTACTCTGCTCCCACTAATGTTGCTGAAGAAGTCTTTTTTGGCCTTAAAATGAGAGTTGATCCTGGATTTTGCCTTTGTAGAGCCGTTGTGGTAGGAACTGGAGAGGTTTTGGACAACTTTTGTGGAGACACCTGATGGAACGTGACTGTACTGTACTTGAACTAAGTGACTCTCATCCCATCTCCTCTGCTAGGAGATCTTTGCCTCTCAGACATCTGTGTTTGAAAGTGCTTTGCCATGTTCCCTCCTTTTTAACTGCTAGCTTGCTAAATTAAAAGACTATGCAGAGTACATTATAATGAATTGCGCATGATGCTTAGTAGTTAAATGGATCAGAGGACTGGAAGAACTAGTACTGATAGTCTTAACGATAACCATTCCTTCACTTGCATATAATAAATGGGCTGAAGGAATGTTGGGGAAGCAATCAAATATAGACAAAACTCAGCATGAGAAGAGCAACTCATCTTTTTTTTTTGGTACAGATGTGCCTTCTTTTTTGTTTAACAATCTGCCAGTATCAACCCCCCCTCAAAAAAAGCAAACTATTCTACATGCATATGTTTGTGTGAGTGCGTGCATGGTAGCTTGCAAAATCAAGTGCCATAGCTTGCAAGCTTATTTTTTTATTTATCCATGTTTCCTCCTTCCTATCATATTTTTAAATAACTCATTATCAGCTAGTCTTTTGTTCACTTGTTTTAGTTGAAAATCATCCTTTCAAAGCTTTCTTTCACAGTTTGCTTTCCAAAAGGAAAAAAAAAAGATGTTTATTCCTTACGTGGACACTGAACAAACTGCGGCTACTATGAGTGTAATAATTCTTATTAAATGAACCTTTTCCCCCCTCAAAAGGCTTTTTCCTCTATTATCGCAAGGCAATTTTTCCTTAACACAGATTTCCTAAGCAGATTTTCAAATCTTTAATATATTCTGTTCCTAAAGGAATCTACTCTGTATTCCTGACGCTTTCTAGTACAGAACCTCATCTACTGTTTTAATTTCTCTTATCCTTACTCTTCATTCATCTCTTCTCGCATGTCCCATCCCATTCTTTCCTGAAATGCTTTGACAAACAGATTGAATGAGTGATTCCTCTACATTATTAATGCCACTAAGACAACAAGGCCAGGACAGGACCCAGTTTCAGAAACTGAGAAAGCTGCAAAGTTTCTTTGTCATCTGCCTAAAGCCCAGATGCCAAGAAGTGACTCTTATACAATATTCACTGCTTTGAACAAACTGCATTCAAAACCTTATTACAGTTCATGCTTGCTATGTTATATAATCCTTGAAAGAAAGATGACCCACTGAATACCTCCCCTACTATTCAAGTTAAGGGCGTTACTAAAATAGCTTTTATTATATAGGACAGTCTGGTTCAGGTCCCCTATGGATTATGAACTTTTTTTTTTTTTTGGTGGGAAGGAGAGATCTCCCGGGAACAGGATATTAAATTAATGATGGCACATCATGCCAGAAGCCTCACAAAAGTTTTGATTAGAATCCTTTTAGAGAGCTTTCCTTCTGTGATCTGGGTCAGGATTGGCAATAGCTTCCTTTGCCCATGTGTTGGGGTAAGTAGAAAATCTGACTAATGCTTTTCTGCAGTGGTAAAAATAGAAGTATAAATTAAGACTCCGATGTATAGCCAAGCTGCCCAAATGAGAGAGGAATAGGGAAGAAGAAAATAAAATCCTCTGCATCTTAACTACTGTAAGATCTAAAGAACTGCATGCGATCCATCTTAGCAACAATTACACGGCAATTCTCCTGTCCTACCTGATTCCAGCAGCCATATTAAGGAAGCACAACGGGCACTCACCTTTGCTACCTCATATTTTTCTACATTCTCATGGAATTCCTTGCCATTTTTCCCCCTATAAAAGTAGGACTTCAACAGTGGTGTTTATAATTGTACTTCCCTCTCCCCCTTTAAAAATAAACAATACACACAATGCTTTCACAGTGTGAGTCACTTTCACCAATCCTTGTTAGGCAGTAAATAAGTTTTATGTACTATCAAGAAAAGCATTCCATCATCTTTATTCCTAGAGACCTAAAATATAAATACTGCCTGAGATTACAGCAAATGTGTAGAAGAAAGAAATGTCAAGGAGTGGATGTCAACAAACACAATAAAAAATTTATATTCTGGTTTTAAAGATTAAATTTGATTGGATTTTTTTTATGAGGCCTTTATGGTATTATTATCTAAATCCAGGTCTCAAAAATGATGGTGAGTTCAGGAAGAAGTTTGAGAACGAATTATTCACTGACTTTGCAAACATAACTTTCCTCTGCATTACTGTTTGGTTTTCATATGTTATGGCTGCATTTTTTTTCATGTACTGTAGTTAACTCCCAGTTAATTTTTTCTTGAAAGAGCTGCTAATCTCATTCTGAAAGTCCTGAAATGTAACTTTTGCACTGAAATGAACTGTACACTGTGGCATAACTTCTTCAGGTTGCTTGTTTATGGAAAGCAAATGGTTGTTCAAGAAATATTTATTTTTGTTTTAAATCAGTAAGTGTTGATACTGTAACATTTGAGACTTATTTAGCCATCATACTTCACAGACAGGAAGTGGAATGGATTGCTTGTCTCTTAATACTGTTTGCACTACTACAGTCTTCTTCAAAAATGAAGGACCTTGTGTTCCTGTTTGGGGAACATAGGAAAAAATGTGAAAGTCCTGTCCTTTCATCTTTTTAATCAATCTGGAATTTAAAAAAAAATAGCCATTTGATGTTGTGATCTTACAGATTTTTTTCATATGTATGATACTGTTAACACAAATTTTAAATCATCTGAAATACTAACCATTGTTTTGATCCTTTAGGTTGTTGGTGTGTACAATTGGAACCTACTTTATTATGTATTTTTACTCTTGTTTTCAAAGATTAGATAAAATATCTCTATGTAATAAGCCCAGCAGTCAAAATTTAAAAAAAAACCAGACTATGTTGTTCTGTTCCATTTGCTTTGAAAGGATTGCATTGCAAGTGTTTGTCTTAAATGTAGCTGAAAATCAAACAATAAAAAAGCTTTACTGTGACAACAAGAGTATTTGATAGAAATTGTGTTACTCAGGAAGATGATATTTGTTTACTTGATTAAAGCTTTATGTCATTTATAAGATGATGAGACAGCAGGAAAAAGATAACAATTAATTGTAGCTATATTTGGCAGCTGTTGCGGAGCCACAACAAATATAATACCGATCAAATATCTTGGACAGCATTCCACTTTATCAAATATGCAGATGCGATCCTTAACAGTGATTGGGTTCATGCATATACAAAACCATGGTTATTTGAATAAGTGACAATTGTCTGGATTCATGTAACATGGTAAGCAGTAAACCAAGAATTATATAATAATTTAACCAGATATGCAAAACTGCCAATATCTGGTAAAGTACATTGTAGGTCCATGTGTTCGTACTTGTTTGGGGGATACTGCAAGACACTGCATTATTTAATTGAATTCATGTATGCTGCCTTTCTCCCATCATGGAATTCAAAGGATATTCATGGAGGTTTTTAGATAATCTCTTACCAGGCGTTGACTAGACACATATTGCCTTCATTTGTGAGACAATAATACCTGTTTAGATTCAGCAAGAACGCCACATCGTATGTCCCTGTCTTTTAGATATCTTTTTAAAAAGGCATAAATTCTGATATTTATTTTTACTTCCACTTAAAAGAATTGGTGGGTAAACCCAAGACTCCTAATAAGTGAAAGTAGTTTCCCCTTTATTAGGAAGTGAAGCTGGCTTGGAAACAGAGAACATTCTGTGTTGAGTAAGGCATGTAGAAGCTGTGGGGAATCCCATTGTCAAGGCAGTCCTTGGGCTAAAGAAAATGTCCTTATTCTAATATGCAAGTAGTTTAGTAATCCAATTGGATAAACCATTGTCCAATTGGTTTAAAATATTAACAAAGATGATAAAGGATCTGGATGCTAAATCCTAAAATAAATGGTTGAGGAAGCTAGGTATTTCTAGCCTATTGAAGATAAGGATGGTGTGTGTGTCTGTGTGTCTGTGTGTGACACAATGCCTATCTTTCAGTACTTAAGTACTTAAGGCCTAAGAATGGAATGACTTAGTCTCCATAGCACCAGAGGGCAGGACAAAAAATAATGGGCAGAAGCTTGTTAAAGACAGATCCAATCTAAATGTAAGGAGAAATTTTCTTATAGTGAGAACAATTAATCAATGGAATAGATTTTCTTCTGAAGTTGTGAGGTCTCTGTCACTGGAGGTTTTCAAAAATAGATTGGACAACAATAGATTGGAGCCAAGGTGGCGCAGTGGTTAAACGCAGCACTGCAGGCTACTTCAGCTGATTGCAGTTCTGCAGTTCGGCTGTTCAAATCTCACCGGCTCAAGGTTGACTCAGCCTTCCATCCTTACGAGGCGGGTAAAATGAGGACCCGGATTGTTGTTGGGGGCAATATGCTGACTCTGTAAACCGCTTAGAGAGAGCTGAAAGCCCTATGAAGCGGTATATAAGTCTAATTGCTATTGCTAATTTGTTTTGGGTGGTATAAGGTCTCCTGCTTTGGGCTGAGGGTTGTACTAGAAGACCTTTTGGGCCCCTTTCCAGCCCTATGATTCTATGTTCTAAGTTTTTTTTTCCTTCTTTGGAGTTATTGACAGAAATGAGAATAGTTTTCTTCCCCCTTTAGATTTATGTGTCTTAAATTCCAGGCCTTGTTTAGATGTAAAAATAACTTAAAACAGTTTTGATTTATTTACTGTCCTTGCCAAGTAATTGAATTGAGGCCTCATTTCTTTGGCACACAAGATTCCTACTAACTGCATTACATGCAACTCGTGAATGTTGCTGACTAGAAACTTGAGTAGGGTCCCAGTCGCTACCTGTTGATAACAACATGCATATATGCTTATAGGTTCCTTTTCAACCCTTTGGTAATTGTAAAATGCGTGGTCCTGATCATGGGAAGAGGAGCCACCCACATTCAACCAATACAGATAGTCCTCAGCTTACTTAGTTGTTTATTGACCATTTTAAGTTACAACAGTTTGAAAAAAAGTGACTTATGACCGTTTTTTTCACACTTATGACTGTTGCAGCGTCCCTGTGATCACTTGATCAACATCCAGGCGTTTGGAAACTGGCATGTATTTATGATGGTTGCAATATCATGTGATCACCTTTTGTAACCTCCTGACAAGGAAAGCCAATGGGGAAGCCAGATCCTCTTAACAACTGTTTTACTAACTTAGCCGCAGTGATTCACTTAATAGCTGTGGCAAGAAAGGTCATAAGATGGGGCAAAATTTGTTTAACAAAAATCTCACTTAGCAACAGAAATTTTGAGCTCAGTTGTAGTTGTACATCAAGGAATACCTGTATAATCTTTGTAAAGGATTCTGGGTAAAGAATTATTTTTGGGGGGAGAACAAAACAGGCCTTTAAGAAGTATAATAGTGAAACTCTAATATGAAATAAATAACCAAGTATTCATTTCTTGGTTGTGGTCTCATGAGACAGTATACAGGTAATCCTCAACTTATGACCACAATTGAGCCCAAAATTACTCTTGTTAAGTGAAACGTTAAGTGAATTTTGTCCCATTTTACCACCTTTCTTCCCTTGCTTGTTAAGTGAATCATTGCAGTTGATAAGTTAGTAAACTGGTTGTTAAGTGAATCTGGATTCCCCATTGACTTTGCTTGTCAGAAGGTCGCAAAAGGGGATCCCATGATCTTGGGACACAGCAACGGTCATAAATATGAGCCATCTGCCAAGCACCTGAATATTGATGACATGATCATGGGGAGTCAGGAAAGGTCATAATTGTGAAAAACAGTTGTAAGTCACTTTTTTCAGTGCCGTTGCTACTTTGGTCACTAAACAAACTTTTTCAAGTTGAGGACTACCTATTAAGACCAAATATTTCTTCAAAGATAAATAGCTGTGAGATTCATCTATTTAAAAAGAACACAATACAAAGCACTTCTAAGCCATTAGAGTTCCAAAATTATTGTAATCTTTTGAACATTCATTTTAAAATGTGGATTTGTCCAGTAGGAAAATATGTTTTCACAAATGCGCTCCTTGATGCAATAAAGAGGTATGATTGATAACGTGAGTTGAAACATTTTATTTCTTTTTCAAACTTCTGTTGACATTGCAGCAAGTTTGCAAAATTGATGTTTGGTTCTCGTTCTCAGTTCATTGCTTATTTCTAGGAGCATTTATGGTTGATAAAGTAAATTGAAACGTTCTTTTACAAACTTTAATTGGCTTTGGATCAAATCTGCAGAGATGATCAAGACGATCACATTTGGTCCTAGTTTACAGTTCATTGCTTACTTTTGGAAGGAACAGAAAATGGGAATATTGATTAATTTGCAAGGAGGGAGAAAATATCTATTTTAAAAAAGACATTTTGTGACTTGTCTTAGTTTCTGTCGTTTTCATTTTTGCCAGTTTCTTCCCTTATTTACAATTGTATACCTCTGATTGAGTAATAATGACATTCATGAACATGTTTTTGAAGGTGCGTGTGTTGTAGCCATATGAATGCTGCAGGGAGCTTTACTTTTCAAGTTTTGAAGAATGTAGACTCAGACTGAACCATGCCTAATACATAGAGTCCTTAATTGACAGGCTATGGTAAATATAATTCTTATGAACTTTCATAAATATCTAAGCTTCAGCAAAAGGAGTTAAGAATGGTCAGTTTTATCTATAGGCTAGATCCGTGATGGCAAACCTATGGCACGTGTGCCAGAGATGGCACGCAAAGCCCTCTCTGTGGGAACGTGTGCCATCCCCAGCTGCTCTTTTGGTTTCTCATGCACATGCCAGCTGGCCAACTGGTCTTCGTGGGCACCGGAGCACCAGAAAATGGCCAAAAAAACAGGCATGCATGCACCAGCCAGCTGGTTTTGGGTTTCCGGTGCTCCGTTGCACGTGCATGCACGCACATTCTGGTTTTGGCACTTGGTGCCAAAAAAGGTTCACCATCACTGGGCTAGACTCATTGTCATCCACTGCAGATGCCTTTGTCACCCACTGCATAGGGACATTGTAGCTAGTCTTTCAGCACGCAGTTAGGATATTTGGCAAAAGAGGACTGCTACCATATAAGAAACAATTTTGGCAGATAAGACTTTACTATCTCCTGCAGCATAAAAGGGCAAAGCGCCCCTATTGAAACATCCTGTGTTCTGCACAAGTGTTAAAAGATACCCAAGCAAAGCCCTCTTGCGTTTGGAGCATAAGTATTCCTAGAGGTTTATGTACTAATGCACACTTTACTTCTTGGAAGTGATGCCAAGCAGAAATACTGCAGAAAGCTTCTTCATCAGAATCCTACACTTAGTTGGCACTGTGGATGGATTCTTGGAACTTCGGTTTTGTATCTGTTGTGTTTTTCTAATGTTACCTTTTACTGTATTAGGGAAATTGCCTTAGGTAAGTGTTTTTTAAACTCACTACTCAAAAGATGTCGGAAACGGATCTATAAGAGCTATTCGCATTAGAACTGAAAAGCAAAAAAGAAGGATATTCATGAAATAAAAATGTGTGTATCATTAGCTGCAGCTCAAAGAATAGACAGGACAGCATTCCCCATGGAATTCTGAAACAGATATTTAGAAAAGTTATAGATAGCATTTTGGAAAGAAAATTATAATGTAATTTGTTGCAATCACAGCTTGAGGAAGAGAAATTTCTTCAAGGTAATAGCAACGTTTGTAAATGGCAACAGTTTGCATCTTAGGGAGCACTAAGAGCCCTGGTGGTGTAGTGGTTAGATGCAGTATTGCAGGCAGAACTCTGCCCACAGCCTGGAGTTCGGTCCTGACCGGCTCAAGGTTGACTCAGCCTTCCATCCTTCTGAGGACAGTATAATGACCCAGATTGTTGGGGAAAAATACGCTGACTCTGTAAACTGCTTAGAGAGGGCTGTAAAGCACTGTAAAGTCTATGTGCTGTTCCTATTATAGAGATTAAATTATAGCCCACATTCTGGTGTAGCCCACATTTGAACGTGGGAACCAAGCAATTTGTTTCCAGAGGACAAAGGCAATGTTGACTGCAGGGACATACGTATTGGTCTCCGGGTGCGCTTCAAGGTGCTACTTACCACCCATAAAGCCCTTCATGGTAGTGGATCTGGATACTTGAGAGACCGCCTTCTGCCAATTACCTCCTCGTGACCCATTAGATCTCATAGATTAGGCCTCCTCCGAATTCCATCTGCCAGTCAGTGTCGACTGGCGACTACGCGGAGGAGAGCCTTCTCGGTAGTAGCTCCGACCCTTTGGAACGATCTCCCCGTGGAGATTCGTACCCTCACCACTCTCCAGACCTTCCGCACAGCCCTTAAAACCTGGCTATCCCGTCAGGCCTGGGGTTAAAGATTGTAACTCACCCCCACCCGAATGGTATGAATGTTGTGTTTTATTTTTACTTATATATTGTTTTTATGTGCTATTGTTTGTATCCCCCTCCCCATGAGTTGTGAGCCGCCCTGAGTCCCCCCAGGGAAAAGGGCGGCCTATAAATAAATTTCAAATACAAATACAAATAAAATACTTTATAGGAAATCATGAAATTGATCTAGATAGCTGAGAAATGTCAGTGTCAGGGATAGATAACCTAGAATCCTTTAAGATCTTTTATATTATATTGCCATGTCACCCCTAACCAGCATAACCAAAGCGGTAGTTGTAATCAAAAAATTATAGAATACCTCAGATTACCTCTTCCTAGTTCCTGCGAATGACAACAGCTCTCCAAAGTTTCAGACCAGATTTTTTTCACAGCCTTTTTTTCCCCCAATGCTGGAGATCAAACTTTTGGTGCATGGCCCATTCATGTGTAATTACACTGTAGCCCCTCTTTCCATTTAGGACCCCAAAAATTACTTCCACTTCATTTCTGCTTTCCTTATGGATTTGTAAAAAGAAAGGGGTAAGGATATATGATTTCTCACAGATGTTAAGGTAAAAATAGAGAAATAGTTTACGTTTTCTTCTTCATTTATAAAGTTTAAATTCAGCTTTATGAATTTCAACCAGGAGAAGCTTTGAGAAAAAAGATGAATAAAATGTGAAATGAGATTTTAATTTGCTTAGCTCACTATCTGAGATCGAGAGGACCTATTTTTTCAAATGAACATGCATAGACTATGCCGCTAAATTTCTTTCATATACTGGTAAAATATATATATAAATAACCATAACTCTTGTTTCTTGGCTTCTGTTGTTCTTTTTTCCCAAAAGAGGGCACTTCTTGGTTGTACCACCACAATTGAACCCAAAAAATTTCATTGCTAAGCGAAACATTTGTTAAGTGAGTCATGCCCCATTTTATAAACTTTTTTGCCATGATTGTTAGGTGAATCACTACATTTGTTAAGTGAA
This sequence comes from Thamnophis sirtalis, assembly GCF_051295495.1. NCBI lineage: Eukaryota > Metazoa > Chordata > Lepidosauria > Squamata > Natricidae > Thamnophis > Thamnophis sirtalis. The sequence continues at coordinate 120,569,368 of NW_028261386.1, forward strand.
TTATGTGAATTTGGTTTTCCCATTGGCTTTGGTTGTCAGAAGGCCCTGCAAATGACAATCCCAGGATCTCCAGATGCTGTAGCCATCATAAATACATGCTGGTTGCTAAGCACCCAAAAGTTTGTTCTCATGACTGGGATGCAGTGATCACAAGTGTGAAAACTGGTCATAAGTCATATGTTAACGAAGTCCTAAAACTTCTCATAAGTCACTTTTTTCAATACCACGGTCACTTTGAATTGAATCATTAAATGAATTGTGGTAAATCAAGGACTACCTGTACTCCAGTGTTTGGTATTTATTAACAGATCACTTTATTGTTTGTTACTTTATAACTGACCAAAATATGTTCGTGACCCGTCAAAACCGCGGTCCACAAAAGCGCGCTCGACGAAAGCGCGCATTTGACGTCATCACAGCGCGACGAAAAAAATTAAAAATTGAAATAAAAATAAAATTAAAGCAAGCCGATTCACATAAAGGTAAGGGTTAGGTTTAGGGTTAGGGTTAGGTTAAGGGTTAGGGTTAGGTTTAGAGCGTTAGGGTTACATTTAGCGTTAGGTTAAGGGTTAGCGTTAGGTTTAGCATTAGGTTAAGGGTTAGGTTTAGGGCTAGGTTTAGGGTTAGGTTTGGGGGGGTTAGGGTAAGGTTTTCGCTTTATTTTTACATTTATCGATCACAACACGATGTTTTCGTCGCGCTGTGATGACGTCACGTCCGCGCTTTCGTCGAGCGCGATTTTGTCGTCCGCGGTTTTGTGGTGGAACCAATATGTTATAACAAATTTATTTCTGTTGTAATAACTTGAATAGCTTGGAGGCATTTATCTAAGGCAGGGGGTGCCCAAACTTGGCAACTTCAAGACTTGTGGACTTCAACTCCCAGAATTCTCCAGCCAGCTATGCTTGAAGTCCACAAGTCTTAAAGTGGCCAGGTTTGGACACCCCTAATTTAAGGTTATCCTGGATTCTTTTAATAAGGTTTATGATACGTAAGAAGGGTAAATCTATTAAGAGAATTACTTAGAAATCTCAAACTGGAATTATATTAATCTTGTAGATGCTAATTGCCCCTTTATAGGGTTCTGTTCCACAGTTTCTTACTTTTCATTAGGGCTCTTTATTAATTAATCATTTAAATGCTTATTTTATTTCCAGTTAAATGTATTAATAATTGCTATAATCACACAGCTTTCTTTAATGTGAACAGTTTTCATTATCTCCGGCATCTGTGTATGAGTGCTGTCATTTAAACAATATTTTTGCTATTACAATTGTTTTTTACATCCTGCTTTCATCAATAATGCAAATAAACTTGTTTTTCTATTAATTAAATGTGCAACTGTTAATACAATTTTCATCTTCATTATTGTCTCTCTGATGTGTTTGGATAAGTTAGTTCTTGGAATTCAGACATGTAAACAGTTGGTGCTTATTCTGCTGCTGTCCATTACCAGATATATTATGATGCTCCTCTGTTTTACATTAACCAAGCTCAATAGATCAGTGAGTTTCCATTGCATTATACATTATCAGTTTCCATATAGGAATTCTTGCGATACAAAAATAATGTAAGATTTGGCATTATAGAGAAATGTGAGAAGTTTGAGCAGAGATTCTAGCTTTTTAGAACTTCTGCTTAAGTGTCTGCTGTTTGTTTCCAAATGGTAAAAAGCAAAATGTTAGGTGTCATCAAACAAGCCATTTGCTTTGGAATACTGCAGTAGAGAATCCAAAAAACTTTCAAAGCTATGAGTATACTTAGTCTATTTATTTAATACATTTTACCTTGTCTTTCTGCTGAAGTAAGTATTCATGGTAACTTAACAGCTTAAAAAAATAAAATATTAAAATTTAAAACTAATTAACAAAAGTCAGCAAAATATCCCATCTTTAGAAATTTTCTAATGGATAAGAGATTGGGGGGGGGGTGTCACCCACAGTCTGAACTAACAACTGAGGTTTTCTTTTTGAGGGTTAAAAGGTAACAGTTGAGGCTTTTAAACACGGGCCTTTCCAGCAGATCTTCACATAATTTGTCACAAATATTTGGCGGTTGATGGGTGGCTATAAAAATGATAAACAAACAAATGCTCCCCAGCTCTCTCTATGGAAAAATAATGGCAAATATTGTTTTACACACAGACATAAAATTCATATTTTTCTAACAGTCCTTATTCAAGAAAAAATAATATGACCAACTATATTTAGTTGTGTTCCCTCTTGCATTACATTAAATACACGTACAAATATATAGAGAGTATAGATATAGTCCTGCTATTTAGAGGTGAATTGCTATTTTTTTTACTACCGGTTTGGGTGCGCTCCTATATTCACGCATGCGCAGAAGTGTCTGGGAAGGTGGGCGGAGCCTCCCATCGCCACTACTACCGGTTCGCCCAATCCAGGGCGAACCTGCAGCAACCCACCTCTGCTGCTATTGCAGCCAAGTGTGATTCCAGAATTAATGCTAATATAACATAATTTCAGTTCTGTGCCCAAGCAACAATAGTAGCAACAACAAAACAACAGTGGTTGAACAAATGAAAGCTAATAGCAATGTGGAACAATAAACTATACCTTCTAGCAACTGAGAGTTCATGAACTCTCAGCGCAGAGAAACAGAGTCATGTAAAACTCTGTGCATGGGTAAATGACATAATACAAAATCTCTATTTCTCTGCTCTGAGAGCTTAAGGGTAGATGGACCGGACTATAAACCCATTCTGGGAGCTTCTAGGGATCTCTTCTTGGAGTTGTCGAGTGTCAGCACTTGGATAGCTCCTATCTCTGTATACCAAGGGTGTCAAATTCACATCCTCTCAGTAGCATCATGTGATGTATTGGGACTCCCCCCCCCTCGCTAAACCAGGCATGGGCATGGCCAGTGCGTGACACATCAAGCCCACAGACTGGGAGTATGACAGTCCTGCTGTGTACAGTATAATCTAAAGCGTGAAGTTCTGTGAATTCAATTCTCAGTAGAAAGTTTGTACTCCAAAGCATAATTTCTGATTATCTGTATCTGATCGGGATAAATCCAGTAACTTAGTGCCTCCTGATGAGTCAGTATAACTAAACAACAAGAAATATACTATGTAAACATATAAAATAGAAAAAAAACCTATATAGATATAGTCTTTGACTTATAAACTCGCCGCTTAGTGACTGGTTGAAGTTATAATGGACCGCTCCCAAAATGTACTTGCAACCTGGTTTTGAAATTCCAGTTCCCCCACCCCCAGTATTATGATCACATATGAACCAAGCAGTAAGGGTCTCTATTTGAAGACCCTGCAATACCGTATTAGGATCCTTAGGAGATGCAGTGCTTGAATAGAAACTCACAAGGAGAGAGAAGGGAAAGGAGAGGAGGAAGGAAGGAAGGAGAGAAGAAGGAGAAGAAAGGGGGGAAGGAAGGAGGGAAGGAAGGAGGGAGAGAAGCAAGGAGGGAAGGAAGGAGAGAAGGAGAGAAGAAAGGAGGGAAGGAAGGAGAGAAGGAGAAGAAATGAGGGAAGGAAGGAGGGAATGTAGGAGAGAAGGAAGGGGGGAAGATAGGAGGAAAGGAAGGGGGAAAGGAAGGAGGAGGAGAGAAGAAAGGGAAGGAAGGAGGGAAGGAAGCAGGGAAGGAGGAGAGAAGGAGAGAAGAAAGGGAGGAGGGAAGGGGGAAGGAGGGAAGAAAGGAGAGTAGGAGAGAAGAAAGGAGGGAAGGAAGGAGGGAAAGAAGGAAGAAGAAGTAGGAATGTTGTAAGATAAGATGGAGTTACGGGATGGTAGGAAAGTAATCTCAAGTATATTGTCAACTGTAGGGGAACAAATTGTTATAAATACATATTATTAATAACAGTTATGAGATCATATAATTGTGAATGTATGTATGAAATTAATAAAATGTTCAAAAAAAACCCTCACAATTTAATTTGACAAAGTAATTAATTTACTTTAATTAAAAGTAGAATTAAAGTTAGAATTACTTGCGTATCTGAATAGTGGAATGAAAAATGTTCAGTTTTGGAGAATCGGTTGGTCCAAGTGTTCAGCATGGTATAAATGCGCTTATGATTTTAAAATGAACATTCTAAAACTCTGCTATTGTTTCGTGTTTATGGGAAAACAATACGATTTGTATTCCGGGCAATCACTCTGCTTGCTTATTTTACCTTTAACAGGTTCTACCTTAACCTTTCCTACCTTTGCCCTTTAGCTTATTAATAGGCAGTTCTAATTCATTGAAGGCCACCTATGAGTATAGCATTCTACTTCTTTCAATATAGCAATCTGATCTTTTCTCCATCTCTGTAATTACTGAAGTACTGTTCCATCTGCCATCCCACTACCTCTTTTATTTTTATTCTCCTTCTATTATTTTTTCCCCAAAAAATATCCTTAGGTGGTAATGATATTTCAGTGGTAAGATATCTCTCAATATGATCTAGCAAATAATTTTTTGACAGCTCCCCTGTATGGGTTTAATTGTTTTCCTCTTTGTCACTGGTAGAAGTACGACAATTTCCTGGTGGATTTGCCTTCTGTCATCCTTTTTATTGCATTTGCAGAATTTTCCACTAGCTTACAGCAACATTTCTTCTCTGTCAGGGGCCACTATGAAGAATAGGCCTTCTGCCCGCTTTTATGTTCAATTTTTAAAGTAATATTTCTTAGCGCACCATTTTTAAAATTATGCCTCTTGCAGAGAACTGAAGCAGGTTATGTCATACTCTATATTGCATTCATTTCTTAACAGATTGATGCCGGTGAAAAAAAACCAGTACATTTTTTTTTCCTCTTTCATAGATGCCCAAGAAAAATACCAATTAACAAGAAACACTAATATAAAATCACTAATGCATTTAGAAAGAGCCTGGTATCTCCTTTCAACAAGTTTAACATATTTTATTGCAAAGCATAAGCTTTTGTGAACTCTAGCTCACTTCATTACATGCCTGGAGTGGCTTAACTGATGTATGATTTCAATGCAGTGGGATGAGGTAGGGGAAAAGGAAGGGCAAGACAGAGGGATTACGGACATGAAAGTCTCATGGGGATATATTGCAAGTGGCTTATCAATTAACAACTGTCACATGTCAAAAGCCCATTGTGCCCTGAGATGGCGTGAAACCCATTGTTGACGTAAGCTCAATTGTCTCCCACTCAATTGTGTTGGGAAACTACTTTGTTCCAAAGCTATGACTTTGAGTTCTGTGATGGAATGTCCCGGGAATCTAAACTGCTCTGTTGCTATTTTGCCCTTGATGTCAAATTCATGTCCATTAATGGTTTTGTACAAAGTCTACTCTGTTTTATCCTGTGTAGGAGCCACAGAAATGTTCCTAGCAGATGATAGCATATGTCACATTAAAAGACCATGTGAAAGTATCTCTAGCTTTGTGTGTGAAGCTGTTGGGGCACATGATAGTAATGTCAGTGTAAATGAGGAGAGAATCTAGAAATATGGGTGGGGAATTGTAGGTTCTGTTTTTCATGTTACTCCCCATTGTCTTCCTGTTTCTTGCTCCTTGTGAGAATATGCATCAAGTGGAGTACAGGTTGTCCTCAAGCTACGACCACAATTGAGCACAAAATTTCTGTTGTTAAGTGAGACATTTGCTTAGTGAATTTTGCCCCATTTTACCACCTTTCTTGCCGCAGTTGTTAAGTGAAATATTGCAGATGATAAGTTAGTAACCCCGTTGTTAAGTGAATCTGGCTTCCCTATTGACTTTGCTTGTCTCAAAAGGGGATCACATGATCTCGGGACAAGCGACAGTCATAAACATGAACCAGTTGCCAAGCATCTGAATTTTGATCACATGGTCAAGGGAATGATAACTTTGAAAAACGGTCATAAGACACATTTTTCAGTGCCGTGGTTCTGCTTTTGTGGTCTCTTTTAATAAGTCCTCCCTGGGAATTCATTTGTCTCTATTGATCTGTACATTCATCTTGTTTGGTGGATACTTCAGTCTCCTGAATCCTTGGCTAAATTCCATCAGTTAAACATCTCTACCTAGTTGGTGAAGAAATGCGATTGTAACTTAGAGCTGTGTTGATCAAGAATTAATTTTAAAAAAAGAGAATCAGAACCATAGGAATAATTTCAAGCAGCTATAGTTGGACAAAGAAGAAAGGATGCTATACAGGTAGTCCTCGACTTACGACCACATTTGAGCCCAAAGTTTCTGTTGCTAAGTGAGATATTTAAGTGAACTTTGCCCCATTTTACAACCATTCTTGCCATGTTGTTAGCAATAGCAACAACTTGGCAAGAATTTAGACTTATCTACCACTTTACAGTACTTTACAGCTCTCTAAGTATCAGCATACTGCCCCCAACAATTTGGGTCCTCATTTTACCCACCTCGGAAAGATGGAAGGCTGAGTTAATGAGCCTGGTGTGATTTGAAATGCCAAATTGTAGGCAGCTAGCAGTCAGCAGAAGTAGCCTGCAGTACGGCACTCTTAACCACTGCGTCATCGCAGCTCATAAGTGAGTCATTGCAGTTTTTAAGTTAGTGACGTAGTTGTTAAGTGAATGTGGTTTTTCCATTGACTTCACTTGTCAAAAGTTCGCAAAAGGGGATCACATGACCCCGGGACACTGAAAACTGTGATAAATATGAGTCAGTTGCCAAGCGTCTGGATTTTGATTACATAACCATGGGAATGCTGCAATGGTTGTAAGTGTGAAAAATGGTCATACGTCATGTTTTTCATGTGGTTGTAACTTTAAATGGTCACTAACTGAACTGTTGTAAGTTGAGGACTGCTTGTACAATATAAGTTACATGTACTGTAGAGTTGTGGATGCTCCATCGCAGGAGGTTTTAAAAAATAGACTGAAAAATAGCTTACACCAGAATTGTGTAAGCTCAATTGAACAAGGGGTCAGATTAAAAAAACAGAGATTCCTTTCAGCCCTATGATTCTGTGTTCCATAAGGTTTTTTAAATTCTACACTGTTGCTTTTTCTTGCTGTGAATTTATGTAGTAAAGTAATAGAAAAGAGATTAACAATCTTGTTGAGTGATTGGAGAACTCTTCCAATACAACTCCCAGCAATCCTCATATTTGCCAAGGCATTTTATTGTTTAGTTTTTATATAGAAATACCAAAAATTATAGCATCATCCAAAAAAAAAATAATGAAATTAAGTTTTTATAGAATACAACAGAATAAAAACTTTATTATCACTTTAAATGTACGCCAATCAGCATACATTAAAATGAAATTTCATTACATTCAGCTCTCTAGAGATAACCATTATGTACATACTGTAACCACATACACACACATATATGATAGAGAAACATCACAGTCTAGTTCAAATATCCAAACAGCAAAAAAAAAAAAAAAAAAAAAAAGAATCCTGTGAATTTATAAGACGGATGGCATAAGGAACAAAGCTGTTACAGGATTTAGTAGTCCTGCTATAGATACTTCAAAACTTCTCCCAGAGGGGAGCAACAGAAAAAGACCATGAAGGGGGTGTGTGGGGTCTCTAACAATGCTTCGAGCTCTAAGCACATGGCACTTATAAGCAATATCTTGAATAACAAGAAGCAAGCTTCCTATAATCTTCTTGGCTGTGCTTACCACTCTCTGTATGCATCTCCTATCGGAGGCACCGCTACCACCAAACCAAACAGTGATACAGTTTGTTAAAAGGCTCTCAATCATGCCTCTAAAAAAGTAGTAAAGATAACATATGAAGAAGAGATCAAGTCAGATTGTTAGTTATCTCCACCCCAGGTGCTTAATTCTATTGATCATCTCCACAGCTTCAGCCTTAATACAAAGTGGAGTATGACTATGCCAGCTCTTTCTAAAACCAACAATGATCGCCTTCGTTTTGTTAATTTTCAAAACCAGGTTGATGTTTTTTATTGCACCAATCCACCAAATCCTTCAACATCTCCCTATAAGAATCTTCATCGTCATTCCAGATAGGCCCCATCACTTTCATGTCATACTTCACAATATGATTCATAGCAGGTATGGCACAGCACTCATGGGTCGTCAAGTGTGAGCAGTAATGGACTGAAGGATGAACAGCCCCCTGGGGAACCTGTACTCAAGGAGATAGAACAGGAAACTTTTCTTCCAACTCACACAGACGGGGCCCTATCAACAAGGAAATCAAGTATCCAATTACATAAAGGAGTATTAAAACCTGATAGGTTCAGTTTGTTCACCAAATGCTGAGGAATGAGGGTGTTGAACTTAAATATATTACAGTGGTTAAAAGAAATTAAATGTAGCGTGCATGGTGGACTTGTAAAAATGTTAGAAAATTTTGAGTAGAAATATACATGAAGATTCTAACAAAAAATTATTTAGCTGAAACCAGCTTTGCAAAGCTGGCTAAGGAACTCTGGGAGTTGAAGTCCACAGGTCTTAAAGTTCTTAAAAGTTCTTAAAAGTTCACAGGTCTTAAAGTTGCCAAGGTTGGAGACCACTGCTTTAGAGTGTATGTATGCCACCTCTCTGTGTGCAGTCTGTTTCTTAGCAAACAGGTATTTCTGAGCTATCCCTGCTTATCAACGTTCTTGTGAGATTTGGGCTATTAAAAAGCTAATGCTAGAATCCTGCTGCTTCTGGTGTCCGTAAACTGCCTTTCTTAATTAAGATGAATAACTAAAGTGTGGCGGAAGCTAGAAAAGATTTCTGTGGCAGAATGGGACAACTTGCAGTGGCCACTCACCGTGACCAACTGACCATCGCCAACTCGCTGCAGGACAACTGGCCACCACCAACTCGCCATGGGACAACTTAATGCAAGATGACTATATTATTATCAATAATATAAATGATATTACTAATAATATTAAGAGAGGAATGGTTATAAACTACAGTTATCTCGCATTAAATTGTCCCGCAGTGAGTTGGCTGCAGTGAGTTATCTTAGATCCCTGATGGTGAACCTATGACATGCATGCCCGAAGTCGTACACAGAATCATGTCACCTGGCACATGTGGTGTCACCCATTGCTCTTCTGGGTTTCTGGCACACATGCACATGTGATGATCAACTGTCCTTTGTCCGTGTGTCTGTGCTGGAAACCAGAAGAGCTGGCCTTCCATTTTCTGACATGAGCATTTGCGCCGGCCACCTGATCAGCACGGCAGTAACCAGAAGTACATTTTTCATCACGTGCGTGTCCCCCCGGCAGCTCCTCTTCCTGGTTATGATGTGTTTTGTACTGGGGATGTAGGTGCATTTTATCCTTGTAACTTTTTATCCTTGTAACACTGAGCCGAGGTGGCGCAGTGGTTAAATGCAGCACTGCAGGCTACTTCAGCTGACTGCAGTTCGGCTGTTCAAATCTCACCGGCTCAGGGTTGACTCAGCCTTCCATCCTTCCGAGGTGGGTAAAATGAGGACCCGGATTGTTGTTGGGGGCAATATGCTGACTCTGTAAACCGCTTAGAGAGGGCTGAAAGCCCTATGAAGCGGTATATAAGTCTAACTGCTATTGCTATTGCTATTGTTTGCTTGTTTGCACACAAAACAGTGTCCAGGAACACTTGTTCACAAGATGGAAATCAACTGGCACTGCAATCATTTTCCTATAGAAAGTGAGAAGCCACAGCAGGAGAGAGGCATCCTTTGGGAGGATATCATAGCTTGTATTCCACACCGAATAACTGTTGCCAAAATGTCTTAAACCAGACAAGATTTTTTAAAAATTAATTTATAAATATCCATTAATTTAAATTATGCTGACATGAGCACAATACAGTAGCAGCTTAGATGTTAAGTGCAAATGGACCATTAGTTAGGTTTGTGTTTTGAACTTTGATGTAGACTTACAGACATGACTCATCTGGATAAGAATCTTTCCAACAGATAACAGTGAAGCTGTACCAAACACATGATCCGTCACAATGAATAGGAGAACATTTGTACCTTTGATGGTTTAAATTCATTGCTTCCCTTGAATTAACCAGCTCTAGCTGTAGTGCTTGGCAGCCTGATAGCTGAGCAATTGTATGATTACGTAACTGACATTTTGGCCTGAGAATCACTGGTTCCAGGCACTCAGAAATCATATGTAGAATAATAGCTGGAAATACAATAGGAATGGTATAATAATAATTTGCAAATGTTTGGATTAGGGTCTATGTATTTAACAGTGCACAACACCGAAGCATGTCTGGCAAGGCAGGGCATGAAGAATAGCTGTTGTCATTTTGTTGGGTGGAATGGGCATCTCTCTTTATGTGTCCTTGGAGGCCTTCAAATATTTATTCCTACATTCTATTTCCCACTTATGCCAGAGATAAGGAAATGCCAGTCACTCTCTCCTTATCTGATACTGGGTCCTAGATGGAGTCTCCCTTTTGTCAGAATTTCGTGCATTTTAACCATGTAATGTTTTTTAAAATAACCCTTCTGGGTTCAGTTCCAAGTGGGGAAAAAGAATAGCAACAGCAATAGCAGTTAGACTTATATACCGCTTCATAGGGCTTTCAGCCCTCTCTAAGCGGTTTACAGAGTCAGCATATTGCCCCAACAATCCGGGTCCTCATTTTACCCACTTCGGAAGGATGGAAGGCTGAGTCAACCCTGAGCCGGTGAGATTTGAACAGCCGAACTGCAGAACTGCAGTCAGCTGAAGTAGCCTGCAGTGCTGCATTTAACCACTGCGCCACCTCGGATTCATGGAAGTTGCTTGGAAAGAAGGTTTATTGATAGACAGGATCACATGGCTTGGTGCTCCTGGGTGAAAAGGGAAGAGATGCTGAGAGTCCCTGGGTTTTATACCCTCTCTGGGCTTTGAACTTCCTGAGGCACAGGAAGAGTATCCTGATTGGTTGCTGTCAGAGGTCATAGCTAGCTTTGTAGGTTGTCTCTGTGTTACGTTTGGTTGAATCTTAGTGGATGAGGCAATGAAATTGCTCTGCCTGAAGGTGATGGATCTTTGTTATATAGCCGGGATGGCGAACCCATGGCATGCATGCTGGCCAGCTGAGTTCAGCCTTTTTTAAAGCCATTGTTTGCCCTCCCCAGGCTCCAGAGGCTTTATAGGAGCTTGGGGAGGGCGAAAAGAGCTTCCCCTGCCCCTCGTAGGCCCTCCGGAGGCTTCAGGAGCTTCCTTGAAGCCTCCGGAGTACAAAAAAAATGGGTAAACAGGACATTTGGGAACGGACTTCCGGTTTGCTCGGAGGGTCGGTTTAAGCCCTCCGGAGGCTTCAGGGACCTTCAGGAGGCTTCCCTGAAGTCTCCAGAGGACTAAAAATCACCCTACCTACGAGCAAACCAGAAGCCACTTCCAGTTTGCTCGGAGGGTCAGTTCAAGCCGTCCGGAAGCTTCAGGGACCTTCAGGAGGCTTCCCTGAAGCCTCCGGAGTACTAAAAACCACCCTACGAGCAATCCAGAAGTGACTTCCGGTTTGCTCGTAGGGTCTATAACATGTTTCTCCATTTCTCACGCCCACCCACTAAAAATTCAAAGAAAAGAAAAAAAGAATGAATTTGACAGTCAGTGAATATCCTAATATATCAGCATTACAGTGCCAAACTATTAGGACACTGCCCTAATAGTTCCATTAAAAATCCATAGTAATAAATCATTTTTTCTAATAGTTAATTTATAAACTTATCAAACTCCCTTTAAAAAGTGTTTGTTTTGTACTTCCTGATTATTTGTTTTCCTGTGCCGGATCATTACATTCTTTTAATTTCCTATTACAAAGAATTAACTTACATTTCTCATTGGTTTCCTTTCTTTAACCTCCAATCCCATCTCTCATTATACAGTACCTCAGTTTTTGCCATCTAACCAAATTTTCTGCATTTAACTTTCTCATTTATTTCTGCTTTCCTTTCCCACATTTCTCCATTTCTAGAGCTCTCAGTATCACATTTCTTTTTATCTATATAGATATCTTTTTTGTTTAACTCTGTTGCTTCCCCCTTTATGTACCAGATTGAAGCTTCCATCTCTCAGAAGTTTTTTTTTTATTCCTTAGAATAACAAAATTAAAAATAGCAATATAGACCACTGAGTCCAAATCTTCCTCAGTGCAGAAACGTAACTTCAAATATCCTTGATAGATGTCCCTGGTAGCTTTCATAGCTTTTTCTGAGAAAAGCACAATAACGTGGAGTTATTAATTCCCTTGATTTGGAAATTATCTTTCTGTTGACGCAAGCCAAAATTGCATTTGCGTTTTTGCAGTAAGCTCACATTGCTAACTCATATTCAGTTCACAGTCAATTAATATTCCAAGTTCATTTTCACAGGAAATATTACCAATCTAGCTTGTATTTCTGCATTTGATTCTTTTCATAAATGAAGAACTTTGCATTTGTCCGTGTTAAATTTCACTTTGTTAATTTCTTAACCTATCAATATATTTTCAATTTTAATTATTTCTTTTAGGCTATTAGCTACGACATGTAATTTATGATTATATGTGGACTTGATAATTATTTTCTCTAAGTCATTAATAAAAGTCTTGATGAGTGCTGGGCTCCTGACTGAACTTTGCAATCAATACTCTCTCCAATTTGATGATGAAACATTGAGGAGCATGGAGTACATTTTAAGCCAGCTGTATATCCACTTTAATTGTCATGCCATCCAGCCTACACTTAATTAGCTTGCTAATCACATTTTCCTGGGGTGCTTTGGCAAATGCTTAGCTGAAATGAAGATATATTCTGTCTATAATGTTCACACAGTCTCCCAATTAAAAAATAAGATAAAATTAGTCTGGCAAAACTTGTTCTTGACAAATCCATATTGACTTCTGGTAATTATAATTGTTTTCAAGGTCCTTACAGATTGATCTCATTATAATTTGCTCTAGATCTTCTCAGGTAGTAGCGTCAGATTGACACATCTGTTGTTCCTTGGTTCGGTCTCTATTGAGTGTATAGACTACAGCAGTGGTGAAATTCAATTTTTTTTTTTACTACTGGTTCTGTGGGCGTGGCTTGGTGGGCATGGCAGGGAAGGATACTGCTAAATCTCCATTCCCTCCCCACTCCTGGGGGAAGGATATTGCAAAATCTCCATTCCTACCCCATTCTGGGGGCAGCCAGAGGTGGTATTTGCCGGTTCTCTGAACTACTCAAAATTTTTGCTACCGGTTCTCAAGGACCTGCTGAATTTCACCCCTGGACCATACTGTTAATTCAAATACACCCAATCCACTTCTTCATGAAGGAGAGATGCTGTTTTTGTCATGTAGGTACAGGAAGATGCTGCACCATCTTCTTAGTTGAATGGTTAGTAAAATTTTGATGTTTGAAAATGAGTATAAAAACCAGTACATACCAGAGGTGGTATGCAGGCACTTCTCTCCGGTTCAGAGGCTCCGCCCCCCTCCCCCTGCCAAACATAATGTGTTCATATTTGCGAACCGATAGAGAAGGTACTGTAAGTGAATCCCACCTCTGATACATACAGATCAAGAAAAGGAGCTAACATCATTCCCTGTTTAAGTCTGAAATTTACAGGAAATATTTCATTTTTGGAATAGATAAAAAATCTAGGAAGGAATCTGTACTACAATTTTGATGCTTATTTTCCACTGCTCTGTACATTGTTTCTATTTCTGTCAGTAAATATGTGTAGTCCAATTTTTAATGCACACCTTCAACTGTGCATAAGTAAATCATTTATCTATGAATTTTTGTAGGATTTGAAGTATCTGAAACCTTCTGCGATCTTTTTACAGTGACTTTTAAAGTATTACTTGCAACTTTAATCCAATATCCATATAAATAGTTTAAATAAATAAAACATTAACAGTAGCTTTTAACAACGTTTTTAACAATAGCTTTTAAAAGTGTTTTTTTTAATTAATTGGAAGTAATTGTTTTATCCCATTTAAGAATAAATATTTGTATTATGGACTATTAGATTTTTTTATATTTTTCAAAATACCTTTTAAAGTAAAGCTTGGTTTTGTAAATTTCCTATGATAATGTGTTTATCTTCCATTGGAGAACACAAAAAGACCTAATTTTTTTTAGTCATGTTTCAAGGTATACATAGACATTATGAGTGCTTGTTTATTTTCAGTTTTTAGAAAAATGACACAGGAGTAGACACTCATAAAGTAGATTTTCAGGAAAATCCTATGGAAGATAAAGGCAGCAAGAAATACTAACACATTACACCAAGTCAGGAGAAGGATCAAGTACATATACATCATATACATGTATACACGTACACACACACGTGTACACACACACACACACACACACAATCAATATATATAGTGTCACAACCCCTGGTATGTCCCAATTATGGGAGGAAGCTAACTGCTTCCATTATCTGTCCATCGGCTCATCACAAGAGACCATCCAGACAGAAAGCCCAATATTTGTACTGTTGCCTTTCTTACATTTGTATTTGTGCTGATAAATAAATAAAGGGAGACTAGTATAGATCTATTTCAAGCTATTTAGCTATCAGCTAGCCATACCCTTATTGGGATTCGAACTTGTGCTGTATTGCATCTTAGGCAGATGTGTTAACCACTAAGCCACAGGTCCTCCTCCTATAGAATCCCTGATATGTCCCAATTATGGGAGGAAGCAGTTAGCTTCCTCCCATAATTGGGGCATACCAGGGGTTGTGACACTAAATATATACCTACCTCCTTGGCTCAAGCTGATATAGGAGGAGGACCTGTGGCTTAGTGGTTAACACATCTGCCTAAGATGCAATGCAGCACAGGTTCGAATCCCAGTAAGGGTATGGCTAGCTGATGAGAGCTAAATAGCTTGAAATAGATCTATACTAGTCTCCCTTTATTTATTTATCAGCACAAATACACACACACACACACACACACACATATACACATACACATACACACACACACACACACACACACAAGTCAGGAGAAGGATCAAGTACATATACATCACATACATACATACATACATACATATATATATATATATATATATATACACACACACACACACACACATACATTTAAAGTCACAACCCCTGGTATGCCCAAATATGGGAGGAAGTATACTACTTCTATTCTCTGTCCATCGGCTCATCACAAGAGACCATCCAGACAGAAACACAATATTTTTACTGTTGCCTTTGTTACACTTGTGTTGTATTTGTGCTATTTATTTATCAGCACAAATACAACATACACATACACATACACATACATGCATACACACACACACACATTCATTCTTGATGACTTGTTTCACTTACACCTCCTATAGATGCACTTGTTTGTTCTTTGTTCTAAGTCTTCACAAATCTTTTTGGTATAGCCATTCTGCCTTGTTCTGCCATTTTCCATCTTCCCCCTTAATTAAAATTGGTTAGAACTGCATTTTTATAACCTCCTCTGACTTCCCCTGGCAGACAATCATATTGATCATTTCACTGTTAAACTGTGTTTCTTGTAATGTTGGAATGATCTTGGGAGACACGAAGAAGTGCCACAGACTAGACAACTGTAATACAAAAGGTATTTCAGCCCACAGAAGGGAAACAGGTGTGGGAATCATCCCTAATTTTCTGGAAAGTAAAAGTAAAGGAGGGGAGAGATGCTTCCAGACTTGCAAGTTTCTCTTAGTGCAAACATACAATAAAAATAGCATTCCTACTCATGACCTGCGCTTCTAAGCATTTCATCCAGACAGCTACTGTAAGGTGTAGTCTTCTCATCCTTAAGTATGTCAACAAAAATTATGCTACTTCCATGACTAAACTTTGCTGCTGCTCTCCTTCCGCCCCAGAACAGTTTCAGAATAGCATATGACATAGATTCACGATTGTACTTCCTTATCAATGAGAAAAATGTGTGACAGGGCAGGGACAACAGACAATTAAATGTGTGTTTGTGTGTGTGTATGTGTGTGTGTGTGTGTGTGTGAGAGAGAGAGAGAGAGAGAGACAAATTCATACATATACTTAATTATATATATACATATGTGTTCTGACCCCCCTTCTCCATCAGGAACGAAAGCCAAAACAGACGTACAAAAGAATGTTTTAATCAGTCCAAGCTCTCGTTGGCTGCAAGCCCAAAATAAACAAAGAGATAAGCTCTCTGGCAGCAATTACTACAAACCTAGGCAATGCAAACAAGCTCTCATAGTCCACCACTTCTCCAAGTTTGCTTCTCTGAATCATGAACGTGAACGAGAACGTTGACTCCTGCAAACAGGGCGTGGCACAAACTCTTTTATACTCAGGAGAGGATCTTAATCAGCTAAGCACAATCATCTTCTACAATTACGCAGTTGTTCCTTCCGTCGAGTAGTCCTTTGCCTGCATGCATCCTGAAACAACTCCCAAATGTTTTCCTGAACATTTCCCTTTGATCCAATGCTCTGATGCCACCTGGTGGCCAACCAGTCTCTCCTCGCCCTGCTCAGAGTCGACACCCTGTCCAGGGTCCTCCACCTCCTGCAAGGCCGACTCATAAGACCCCTCGCTGTCGGAGTCTGGCGGCAAGGACTCCCAACAAACTTGCACTCACTGAAAAGAGGCAGTCTCACTAATAATCTAGCCGTATGCCATGTGTTCTGACCCCCTCCTCTGTCCAGTAACGAAAGCCAAGACATGAAATGGAATGTCCTTTAATAACAAGACCAGAATCTCGGTGGCTGAAAGCCAAGTAAACAAACAGATAAGGACCTTGGCAGCAACGGCTCCTGCCGGGCCACAACACATATGTATGTATTGTCCTAGGCAGAAACCAAAGCGTTGCAAAATCTAACCCAGGGGTGTCAAACTTGATTTCATTGAAGGCCACATTAGGGTTGTGTTTGATCTTAGAAGGGCTGGGGGGACATGGCCAGGGGGACATGGCTAGCTCATCACTCATGTCCGGGACGCCTGTGGTGGCCCAAACATTCTGCCAGTGAAAATGGGCTGAGCACCATTTTTGCCTGTGGCGGCCTCCTTCAACCCTTTGCCAGCGAAAACGTAGCTTGGGAGGGGCCATCCACAGCCCTCCTGAGCTCTGTTTTTGCTGGCAGAGGCTCCACGGACCGGTCCTTCGTGGTTTCCAGGGCAGTCCCCATGGGCCAGATCCAAGCAACCTGCAGGCCAGATCCGACCTGCAGGCCTTGAATTTGCCACCCCTGACCTAACCACAACCAAAAAGAAAAGCACTGGTCTACCTCTCCAGGGAATGTTAGGATCCCTTGGAGGATAGAGGAGCTGCTTTAATTGCCTGGGAGGGTTGCTGAGGCTGCCTTTCCTGTGGTCTCCCTCTCCTTTTCTTAACATACTTTTAAAGAGCTTTGAAAGCCTATTTAACTGAAAGCCTCCCTCCCCACTGAAACATTTTTGTCAAACTTCAAAGCTCAAACATCTTGGCCTCACCCTCTCCCAACCCCCCGAAATTGATTTTTACTGGAGTTGATTTAATTAGTCAGGTTAATCTTCATGTAGGATTTTTTTTTCTCTGCCTCGTTTTCTTCCTATCTCCCTTTTATTTATATTTTATCCTGAAGACTCTTGCTTTTTAATGCACAGTGGGTAAAACTCCCTAGCTAATCAATTTGTTTGTTTGTTTGCTTGCTTCCATGTTGATCCAGTCCTTTTTTATTTTGTCGTCCCCCACCCAATTGAAGAGAACTTTTGATCTCCTTTGTGCTCAATAGCCATGGGGGGGCGGGGGAGGCAGGAAAGACCTTTGGATGGGGAGAAAGAGAGATTCCAGGCCTCTGTTTCAAAAGTTGCTTTTCTCTTTTCTCCCATTTAAAAAAATGGAGAAAAGGGGACTGCACAATCAAGGTATCTGATGTACTACATGGCTCCAAAATGGGTATAAATTCAGGAAACTACTGTAGTATATAAACAGCTAATTGCATTATTTTATCTTCTCTGTGAAAAGACTGTCAAGAGAAAGCAATTAGAAAGGAAATATAGAATTTTCCATTCCTGTAATGTACTTTGGACTATGTTGGTTTAGAGGGCATTCAACTGCCAGATATCCCTTTCTTGGGTGCTGACAGGTGGGGAATGAAAACTCTTTCTGAGTTCTGGCAGTGCAGAATATTTTTCATTTTTTTATTTCCAGTTGTCATTTTAACCCAGTGAGTTTCTTCCTTTGTTTGGTTTTCTTCTTAAGGAAAGTGGTTTCATGTGTCACTTTGTGCTTTAGAGCCACCTTTGTTCGATCTGATAATTTTTCATCCTGTCTTCGATGAAGTGTGGCCACTCCCCGTTTAACATTTTCTTCAAGGACTCCCAACAAACTTGCACTCACTGAAAAGAGGCAGTCTCACTAATAATCTAGCCGTACGCCATGTGTTCTGACCCCCTCCTCCGTCCAGTAATGAAAGCCGAGACAAGCGTAAAATGGAATGTCCTTTAATAACAAGACCAAAATCTCGGTGGCTGAAAGCCAAGTAAACAAACAGATAAGGACCTTGGCAGCAAGTCCGACAAACCTAGAGCCAAGGTGTCGCAGTGGTTAGAGTGCAGTACTGCAGGCCACAGTTCGGCGGTTCAAATATCACCGGCTCAAGGTTGACTCAGCCTTCCATCCTTCCGAGGTGGGTGAAATGATGACCCAGACTGTGGGGGCGATATGCTGACTCTGTAAACTGCTTAGAGAGGGCTGAAAGCCCTATGAAGCGGTATATAAGTCTAACTGCTATTGCTATTGCTAAACCTTGGCAGCAATTCAAACTAACTCTGGCAGCAATCCAGCCTGCCAAGTTAGTTTCTCTTTAGTCAAAGCGTTGATTTCTGCAAGAAAGCAGCAGTCTTTTTTATAGTCTGGAGAGGAGCCTAATGACCGTCAGCTGAGCGTAATTACCTCCTATAATTACGTAGTTATTCTTGATGCCGAGTAGCTCCTTGACGGCGTGCATCCCGGAACAACTCACTGTTGGTTTCTGGATCACTCTCCCTTGACTCCTCCCCACTGATCCAAGGCACAGGCGCCGCCTGGTGGCCAACCAGTCTCTCTGCGCCCTGCTCGGTGTCGGAACCCTGTCCAGGGTTCTCCACATCCTCCAGGGCTGACTCATAGGGCCCCTTGCTGTCGGAGTCTGGTGGCAGCTCCAACGGCTCCTGCTGGGCCACAACAGCCATGTAGGTGATAACCAGCACCCTGAATTGCACCCAGAAAACAGTTAGGAACAGTACAGCACAACAGTGGTGTAACATGGGCAAATTGCAGAGTGCTCAAAAACCAGAGTATGAAAGAAAACTAAAGAACAACATTATTTGAAAATACCGATCTGACTCTCCACAATGGAGGCATTTATTTATCCTAATGTTATTGATATAGAGAATGTTACCAGATATAAGATTATTTTAAATGAAAAGGGGGAACTTAAAACTAAACAGGAACTGAGTCATCAAGGGATTGAGATAACATGATGGTAATATGATACCAGATCAGGGTCTAATATGTCACTTCCCCTGAGCCCAGAATGCCAAATACCTACAAATATCTGTTTTGCTAAGTTGAGTCATAGCCTGTTTCTTCTCAAACAGGGCTTGCCAGCTTTCAAACACTGGGCAGGAACCTGAAAAGTATCACCTGGTTGGCATATCGGGTAGAGATTTATAATTAGGTATCATGAGCTGTTGTGACCCAGCAGCAGTCTTCTGTGAGTCTTTTCAGGATGCAAGATTAACTATGCAGCTGGGGCTCGTTAGGGGCATATTCTGGGGATAAAAGGACGGATGGTGCCATGCCCTGGTTGCAGGAGTCAACGTTCCTTGGTTCGTTCAACATTGATTGATCATCGGTCGTGGTTTATGTAAGATACACTTGGAGAAGTGCTTTGTTTTCCTGTAACCCTGATTCAAGACTACACTTGAAGAAGTGCATTGTTTGTAAGAGTTTTTGTTTAGTATTCTGTTATCTCGTCAGAGACTGTATTTATGTTATTTTTGGGCTCGCAGCCAGTCGGAGTCGAGAACTGATAAAGAGAGTTCCTTTTAAGTTTGTCTGCCTGCTGTTTGTTAAAGAGCTGAGAAGCGGGGACAGAACAGTGAGCTATCTGATTATACTGAACCCCATAATGGCATTGACTTCACCCAGTGGCTTCATATAGGCATTAAAGAGAAAAGGACAGACAATCAAAACCTGAGGCACCCCACATAACAAGGACCTGTGGCTGGATCTCTGCTCCCCTACTACGACTGACCAGTACTGGTTATTAAAGGAAGGAGAAAACCCCCTGAAAAACACTGTCTCTCATTTTTAATCCCCATAGCAGACCTAGCATGATAATGGTACAATAGACAATGGTATACAACACCACTGAAAAATTCAGAAGGGCCAGCATGGACATACCAACCCCGGCATCTAAGCCCACCCCAAGTGCAACCAGTGGTGGCTCAGTACGGTAAACCAGCCTGAGTCCTGAGAATAAAAAGTGCTTAGATAATCTACACAAACGCACTTCTAATTTTTTTTTACAGCTGTGTGACCGAATTCAAGATATTTGTAGCTGGGAGTTCTTTCCCAGATCTATCTGCCCTAGAATATCAAGAACAGCAATAAAGTTTGTTTCTCTTCTCCTTGAATTCAGATGAATCTATTTGAATTAGGACAGATTTATCTAAAAATTTGGATCCAGGTCATATCACAAGAGGCTGCTTTATTAGACACACTTGCTAGGAACTAGCATGTTTCAGATGAGATTCAGATTAATATTGCACAGCAAATCGGTTTGTGAATTATTCTGAAATGAATGCCATCTGCCGCGTGACTTATGAAATATACTAAACATGATGAAAGAGAGCAGAGCCTAAGAAAAAAGAAAGAAGTTTCCAGGGAGCAGCTGAACTGATTGAGCAGCACTAAAACTAAAAATAGTTAGGCAGCAGAGTTCAATAGCAGAAAGAGGAAAAAAAAAACACAGAGAAGAAAAACTGAAGAACTTATGTATCCTGGGAGACTGTGTATTCAGCTGTAAAGGGAGAAAAAGGCTATCTGAATAGGTGTTATTGTGAAATGTGTGTGTTGAGAGTTGGTGGGGTGATTGATTCCTACGAAGCAAGCAGAGGCAGCTACAGAGACTAAGAAAAGCTTAGCTTAGCAGTTTCTAGAAGACAAGTGAACATGCAGAAGTAATACAAGTTTGTGGAAAGAACTTTTTTTATCAATTGAAATAGTTAAACTGTGAGCCTGAGAAAGGAACAAAGAGAAATGCACGTTTTTCTTCTGGTAGTGCCGCAAAAATTCTGTTCTTAAAAACAGCAGTGAAGACGCCTGACAGGACTGCACACGTACACACAATTTGTGGTATATATTCTAAAGGGTAGCTAGTCACCCCAATGTTAGATTCTTTCTCTCCAATGTTGTCACCTCCAATAGCCTCCCATTGGGGAATCAAAGAGCCGCCAACCTTTTTAGTCTCTGGAAGACCGTGAAGATGGCTTTTATCCTAAGCATTGTGTTAGGGTGGGATTGAGTCAAGGGTTCAACAATATGGGAGGTTCTGGTGTTTTGGTGACAAGGATACATGTTATTGTTCTTATTGGTTGCTCTGAATGCCTGTGAGATAGCTGGCCATATAATTTATTTATTTATTTATTATTAAAATTTATATGCCGCCCAATCCCGAAGGACTCCGGGTGGCTTACAAAAGAAAAGAAAAAGAGAAGAAAAAAAATAAGAAAAAAGACAGTTTAAAAATCACAAATCCACATGCATTCATTCTAATTGGGGCTGGACCTCAACAATGAGGCCAACAGCCCCAGGCCTGCCGAATCAGCCAGGTTTTAACAGCTTTCCTGAAGGCCATGAGGGTGGCTATGGTCCGGATCTCTGGGGGTAGCTGATTCCAAAGGGTCGGAGCAGCCACAGAGAGCGCTCTCCTCCGGGGGCCCGCCAGCCGACACTGTCTGGCTGACGGCATCTGAAGGAGGCCCAATCTGTGGGATCTTACTGGCCGCTGGGAGGTATGTGGCAATAGACGGTGTCGAAGGTACGCTGGCCCTAAGCCATGTAGGGCTTTAAAGGTAATAACCAACAGCTTGAATTTCATCCGGAGACCAATTGGTAGCCAGTGCAGCTCGCGGAGGACAGGTGTAACATGGGTGTATCTCGGTATACCCAATATCGCTCGCGCGGCCGCATTCTGGACTAGCTGCAGTCTCCGAATGCTTTTCAAGGGTAGCCCCAGTTCTTTAAATCAGGCAGGCTGGGTTAATTGGTATAATTCATGTCCAATCAATGCAAATTATTAAATACTAGGTGAAGTTAATAACACATAAAGTAATAAAAGATTACTTGATATTCATTAGCTACAATTAGCAATTTATAGGCTAACAATAAAAATGTTCATCAGTTACAGAATTTTAAAAAAAGAATCCAAAAGAAAAAAAAAAGAAAAAATACAAACCAACTGAAACATTAAAAAAAGGAAAAGGTGCATCAAAGAAAGCCCACACATATAAATATATTCTCTCTAGCTGAATACTGAATAATAGATTACTGCAACATTAGTTCCCATCCCTTATGAAACAGACCCTCCCAAAATTTTTAAACTACTAAATCTATTTACAAATTGTTGACCTGTCTTCTTTAAGTTATTTTTATGACAAAGTAGTTAACAGGAAGAATAATAATATGTAAACAAAACAGAATTACGATTTCAAAATGCTCTGTTAATGAACTGTTATTGCAATCCAATTGTAGAAAGATTACCACGGCATCTTGGAATTCTGTATTTTAATCTTATTTCAAACAAAATAAAATATATATATTTAAGAAGAAATGTTCATCACTTAATAGTTTTAAATGCTAGCAACATAGTTCATATAAAACATAGCAGTAGTAATAGTTGTCAACAGCAGCAGGAGCGCATGTAGTTCATAACACAGCAGCCAGTTCATTGCATATCCTGCAAGTGGAGAGACTGAAAAAAGGCAGAAGAGCGGGTTAGCAGGGAAATCAAGAGAGTTCACAGTCAGTGGCGAATTCCTTCAATGGCTTCCAACCTGTGGACTTCAAATCCCAGAATTCCTGAGCCAGCATGGAATTGAAGTGAAAGACCATATAAATGCACCGGAAAAAGCTTTTGTTGGAAGTCAGAATGTATTCATCATAAGAAGATCTATAGTGGAGAGAGACCATGTACATGCATGGAGTGTGGAAAGAGTTTTGCTCGGAAAGGGTGTCTTACTGGTCATGAAAGAATCTACATAGGGTGAGACCTTATAAATATACACAACGCGGAAAGGGCTTCAGTACAAACTGTAATCTGACTCGCCATTCGAGGATCCACACAGTGGAAAAACTGTATAGTTGCTAGGAGCGTGGAAAGACTTTCACTGAGAGTAGTGATATTACTTCCCATTAAAAAATCCACCCGGGGCATACCATATAAATGCCTGGAATGTGGAAAGAGCTTTTCTGACAACAGTGACCCTAGTTGCTCAGCCCTGATGTAACGGAGGTAGAGAAATAAGAAAAAAAAATAGAGACTAGATACCTGATGAGGCTTCTCACCAAGGCAAGAAGGAAGGAGATCCAGAATGATGCTGAAAAGTATGAGACTTCTTCCTTAGCAAAAAAAAGTGGAAGTCTTAAACTTTCTTGCTATAGGAAAGAAGGCAAGAGATTTGAGGACGACATAATATTCCCACCCACCCACCCCCACACAAAGAGGGAAAGAGACAGAAGCTGGAGGGCATCTCAGCACACTACAAGGCATAGCTCAGCATGGAAACAGAGAATAAAGAGAGACGTGCTGGTTTTCTTTGGGTGGGGGAAGATTTCTGGATCAATAAGGCAAAGCAGCAGAAAAAAAAATCACTATTTTGTAGCAGGATTGGGCTGCATCAGGCTATGTTGTTGGCACACAGGGTTAGCCAAGAAGATGGGAAATTCCAAGGAGAATCTGGACTGTGGGGGTGCACAGGAGAATAGACACACAGAGCGCACATAGGAACTGATCTATGCCTTTTGTAGAACTGTCCTGAGGCACCAGCATTGCTAGTTCAACCAAACACACCTGAGAAGAATGAAGGAAAGAGAAAGTACTAGACACTAAAAAAAAGAGAGAATCGGGAAGGGACAAAGAAGTAGTAGCAAGTAGCACGCATATTCTATGCACAGAAATGGAAGGTTACCTTGACCTCCACAAAAGAGATGAATGGTTACAAAAACTGACCGAGTTAGCAGAGATGGCTAAACCAGAGGTGGGTTCCTATCAGTTTGCACCAGTTGGGTAGAACCGGTTCGTCAAATCTACCAAACCGGTTAGAAGAGGTTCCACCAGTGGACCCGGAAAGCAGGCCACACCTACAGAAGAGGTTCCAAATTTTTTTGAAACCTACCACTGACACACACACACACACACACACACACACACACACACACACACACACAGAAAGAGAAAGAAAGGAAGAAAGGAAGAAAGGAAGAAAGAAAAAAAGAAAGAAAAAGCAAGAGAGAGATGAAAGAAAAAAAGGAAAAGGACAGAGAGATAAAAGGAAGGAAAGAGAGAGAGAGAGAGAGAGAGAGAGAGAGAGAGAACACATGGCTGGCAAGCCACTCCCACCAGGTCACATGTCCAGCAAACCACTCCCACAAAGGAGGCCACACCCACAGAGTAGGTTCAAATTTTTTTTTAAACCAACCACTGGGCTAAACTGACTGCTTTGATCAAAGAAAAATAAAATAAAAATACTATTATTTCTACTTGGAAACCACTTCTGGACTTTGTGCTTGAGGTCGAAAAAAAATGAAACTGATTTTGGGCTTTACCGATTAGATAAATGCTAATGCCTTAATTTACTGCACCAAAGGAGTTGGAAGTCGATGCCTTTTTTTCTTTTTCTCTTGCTCTACCTCCACTATCCACTTCCCTTTTTTCCTTCCCTAATTTCCTTAATATTTGCTGTTGTATTCTTTTTGTATGTCATATTATAAATTAATAAAACTAGAAAAAGGAAAGAAGAGGAACATGTTCTTCCAGGAAGCTCGGTTGTTTTATGGCTTTCCTCCAGCCATGAACAAAAGATTGCAAAGGAGATATTTGCCCAAGAAAATGTCATAGCTCAAAATGATGTTCTCTACACTTGCTAGATCTGTCATTGCTTTGACAGGGTCCAGCAATCAATTATAGACACGGAAAGAGCTGGGTAGAAGATGTTTCCTCCCTTTTTTAGGGAAGGTTGTTGAGAAGGTGGTGGCCCTTCAACTCCGAAGGACCTTGGATGAAGCAGATTATCTAGACTCCTTTCAGTCTGGTTTCAGGCCTGGATACTGCACCAAAACCGCCTTGGTCGCGCTGACCGATGATCTCTGGCGGGCCAGGGATAGAGGACATTCCTCTATCCTGGTGCTCCTTGACCTCTCAGCGGCCTTCGATACCATCGACCATGGTATCCTTCTGCAACGACTGGAAGAGGTGGGAGTGGGAGGCACCGTCTTGTGGCAGGTTGCAGTCGGTGTTGATCGGAGGACAGAGGTCGACCCCTAGGCCCCTTAAATATGGGGTGCCGCAGGGCTCTGTCCTGTCCCCCCCTCCTATTTAACATCTACATGAAGCCACTGGGTGAGATAATTCGCCGGCACGGGATTAAAAACCATCAATACGTGGATGATACCCAGTTGTATCTCTCCGCCTTTCCCGTGCCAACTCTCAATATTTTTAGCTCCTAATGCTACCAGTTGACCAGAGAGTTATGGAAGGAATTTGAAGGTAGTCCTTTCCTGTCTTCTTTGATATAACTTCATTAAATTTCAAAAGCATCAATAACAAGTAAACAAGCAAAAAGAGGGTTGAAAAGAAAGAAAAATTAGACAGAAAGCTAGCAAGCAAGATAAAAGTGAAATAAGAAAAGTGAAGAAAAACAAAAAAGGCTTACACTTTTCTTTGATACAAAAATATATAAAAAATACATCCAGCTCTTCCTCTAAGATTAACAACAGTCTCCTTCCTTCCTTGTCAGCTGTCTTTCTATAATTTCATATAATTCTGATCATCAAATCCCCAGATGAAAGTTTTATTTCTTTGAGTGTCACACAAAAAATCCAAGTGGTTTC
The DNA here is from genome assembly GCF_051295495.1 of Thamnophis sirtalis. NCBI lineage: Eukaryota > Metazoa > Chordata > Lepidosauria > Squamata > Natricidae > Thamnophis > Thamnophis sirtalis. Next base: position 120,595,347 of record NW_028261386.1, read on the forward strand.
CAAATAGAAATAAAATTGGTCAAAGTCTTTTCTGTAATCAAAGTTGTCCCCTGCCAGCTTTCTTCTAAAACATAAGGGTGTCTATTTAATTTTAAAATGGATTGCATGGTATAAGTATGCTTCGGCCCCTACCTGTCTATCCATCACTAATACACTTCGATATTTTTGTTTGTATCTTTCAGTTCGCCCAACCAATGCAATATACCAGAACAATTTTTGAATCAAGGTACTTCAAATCCACAAAATTAAACAATACATAAGAAATCTGGGACCCATTACTCCTATGGAATTGAAATGTCCATGACGTTCAAACCACTTTTATTCACAAAGGTTTGGCTGTTGTTGTTTAATCCTTAAGCGCAATGATTAGAATGCAGCATTGCAGGCTAACTCTGCCCATAGCCAGGAGTTTGATCCTGACTGGCTCAAGATTGACTCAGCTTTCTGTCCTTCCGAGAAAATGAGGAGCCACGTTGTTGGGGGCATATGCTACATGCATTATAACTCCTTTTGGTTAATAACAAATTAAGGCTAATAATAAATGATAGGATCTAAAGGCCATAATAAGAAACAGTATCATGCTGTCAAGGAATTGAAGTACAGAAATTTTTTAAAAAATAGAGAGAAGATGATATCTGAATACTATTTATGGTAGCTTGCACATGGAGATACTTCTAAATAATGGGATAATTAGAAATGAGTATGTAATCATAAACCAGTCTATAGGTTATATAACATTAAGCATAAGCATTTGAGAATGTCTACTCCAGACAACATATCGTAATTGAATTGGATTCTTCTCAAAAATATAATGGAACATTAAGCTGAAATAGTAGATTAAATGCTCACATTTAGTTGTTAGGACTTATATTCATACTGTCCAAGAAATAATAACACCAAGAAGGCAATATGAGAGTTAACATCTCTGTAGGCCTATATAATGTAAGACCTAATAAAAAAGACCTATGAAAGTAAAAAGTATGTAACATGACCTCTTGAAGTGTCATCCCATCAATAATTCTCACAATGGCTCGTATGTATTCTCATTATGCCTGGTAAATCTTATTTCCATGCAGTTCTTGTTTTGTCAAATTTTAATCATGTCTGGCACTTTAATTATATTTTCCAGGATATGAAAGTAGATCTATAAAAACATTAGCCTTTATTAATATGTTCTGATTATTCTTTTTCTGTCCAGATCCTTTAAGCCTTGTCCTAATAACCATTTATTGTTTCATTGTGTTCCAATTGTCCAGTTATCTTTAATTTTACTCCTGTTTTTCAGTCACAGTATAAATTGCTCTGAGTGTTAATGAAAATAGCTAGTATTTACCAAATTACCAAGGTATTAAGATTTGTATCCAATTATGCTTTTGCAGAAAGGAGGAGTCCTTCTTTTTCTTCAAGACGTGCATTTTTTTTTCTTATTCATTGCTACTGGATTAAGCTAATAAAAGTATTTTTTTTCTAGCTCAGCATTATCCCTGGATACAACTGAAAGTATATAATCTATACCAGTGTTTCATTTTAAGCAGACCTGGGAAAGCTAAAGTAGATGTGAAACCACATCTGGCATATAATGATGATAAATATAAAAATAGTCAATGCAGAAGACAACTTTACTTGGAAGAGCTTATATCCTGCAATGATACCTTTAACATTATATTCCACTACCTAGTATATGACACTATATATAATACCTATCTATCCCAATTCCTTTGGAAAGACTTGATAGATAGATAAAACGCCAAATCCCGTCTAAATATCTGGTTGACACAAGAATCACCTTATTCTTTCCAGATTTTCCACAATAAAAACTTCCTATTAAACCATGCATTCAGTGGGATAAAGAGGTGTAGTCCATAGCTCTCCAATTGCAGGATTACTGGTGCCATCTTCTGAGCATTTCTCATTGTTCAAAGAATGGAATTAGGAAGTTAATAGAATCTTTAGGGTCGTATGATTTATTACTCCCTGCCTCAGAACTTATGGATAAATGCATACTAAATTGGGAATAGGAAATATGTGTGCAAAAACCACACCAGCCATATATAGTGGGTCTTTAGTTCCTTTCCAAGATTTGCTCCTATATAGGGCTATCTTAGCTAAGCTGTAAAAATTTAGATGTCCCCTAGATAGCAACTAGAACTAAAGTTTTCCATATCTTTTGACTGCCATCTACTGTTTTCCTGGGATTTTGCAGCCCATATAATATAACTCTACTCTTTTGTGGATTTCTGAAGCAGGGAGTTTGTCAAGCATCTGGCATTATTAATGGTTAACAAGCTGCATTTAATGTCAGGAGTCATGACATGTGCAGGCCTATAATGAAGTTCAGATAATCCTTGACGTGCAACAGTTCATTTATTGATCAGATGTTACCATGGCACTGAAAACAGTTACCTGTTCTGACCCCCCTCGTCCCACACCAACACACTCCGAGCCAAAGATACTTTATCAAATTTATTAACAGACAGGCAGGTCCTTGGCAGCAAACCGTCACAGACACGCCTGGGCAGCAATCCAGCACAGATAAGCCCTGGCAGCAATCCAGCCTGCCAAGCTCACAATACTGTTCTCCAACATTAGTTCATGCGTTGACTTCTGCAAAAGGGGTGTGTGCACAAGCAGTCCTTTTATAGTCTGGAGAGGAGCCTAATGACCACCAGCTGATGCAATTACCTCCTGTAACTGCGCAACTGTTCCTGATGCCTATTAGCTCTCCGGTGCCGGGCATCCAGGAACAACTCACTGCTGACGTCAGGATCACACTCCCTTGTCTCCTCCCCACTGGTCCAAGGCTCAGGCGCCTCCTAGTGGCCAACCAGCCTCTCTGCGCCCTGCTCAGAGTCGGAACCCTGTCCAGGGTCCTCCACATCCTCCAGGGCTGACTCATAGGGCCCTTCGCTGTCGGAGTCTGGTGGCAGCTCCAATGGCTCCTGCTGGGCCACAACAGTTACCTATGATCATTTTTTACATTTAATGACCGTTGCAGCATCTCCATGGTCACATGATCAAAATTCAAATGCTTGGCAATGGATTAATATTTATGATGGTTGCACTGTCCCAAGTTCATGGGATCACCTTTTGCAAACTTCTGACAAGCAAAATCAATAGTCAACCTTGTGACTATTTTAACAACTGGAGTGATTCACTGCGGCAAGGTCATAAAATAGGGCAAAAGTCACTTAACAATTGTCTCAATTAGCAATGAAAATTTTGGGTTCACTTGTGGTCATAAGTGAAAGAATATCTGTAAACATCATTTTCCCCCCTTCCCAACAGTTTTTCCACAATTGCTTTTTATTTTGCCTCAACTGAGTGTTGATCAATTATTTGTGACAGGAATTGACTGACTGATTTATTGATATCATGAGCTAAGTATATATATATGTTCAGTTAATAATATAAGAACAAGCTTTTTAAAAAGACATTGGTTCCGTGTCTGAGCATATTCATAGCAAAATACCAATCAAAATCAATATTTTCAATAGTATGTTTGAAAATGACCAAGGCAACTAGAAACCAGGATACAGTCAACATTTTTTGTTCCATAATCTGTTTGTTTTCCTCCCTTATGTTGGAATAACCAGATAATGTCCAACTAGCAAATATATTAATGGTCTATTTTACTGAAAGGCTTTTCAGTACTGATAAAATTTTGCAATGCTTGACTCCAGCCACGTTGCTATGGACCTTATGATGTAATCTTTTGCCGATTTTGAAAGATCAAAGCAGATACCCCCAAATCAACCCATTCAGCTTTCCAAATGGCAATTGCCGGAAGAGGGAGAAGGATGCTTTTTAAATCCATATTTGGGAACCGTAACTGCAGTTTTAAAAGAGATGCATTTCCATCCTTTACTCTGGAACTGCTAAGAACAAAAAAAATCCTTATAGTAATCACAATATAATTGAAAGAAGTATGTGCTGGAGTTATCAGCTCTGCCAATTGTAGTTGAACCTAGGAATAATGAAGTGAAAACAAAGCAGAGGATGATGTAAAATCTTTGAAAGAGGTCCTTTGCAAAGTACATCAGCATAAACACAGCATCCTTCTTTGAAGTATTAACACAGCCCATTGCATTTCGAGATGTATGTAGCTGCTTCAAAAACTGTCTATGGATGCAATAAAAGGGAATATTTGTAGCTCAGGGTTGATATGAGAGGTCCTTGGTACCCTTTGAGCTTGCTTGTTTTCTTGCAAACTAAGTGTACTATCAGTTTTGAAAGAAAGTCAATGAAAAAACACACAGCATTGTTTACATAGTTGGATTGTGTTCAATAACATTTAACTCATGTAAGATAGGTGTTAAATTTCAGTCACCTTGTCATACTGTGAGATATATTGTGGCTGGTAAAATAATAAAGATGGATTCTATTCCACACACATTCAGCACATCTGGTTTACACATAACACTAAGTCATTGCATGGGTTTGCACTTTGCATAAAGCTATGATTTGCTACAGAGAAGCTAAAGCACAAACTCTGGTTTACATCACTAGAGCAGGAGAAGCAGAACACATTAAAATAAAATAAGCCATACTCTGGCAAGCAATAGGATGGGTTGTCTTAATATAATATATGAACCCAACCATCATAAATTCATCTTTTGGAACTTAGTGCTATATGTAAACTAGGCTATTCTTTTAATTCTTACCCACTAAGATATGATACTAATTTGCATCAGGGATTTGAGGCAATGATCAAACTATAGCTCTATAACCCTAGCTGCCATGGAGAATAGAACAGAATATAGAATATCAGAGTTGGAAATGACCTTTGAGGTCTTCTAGTCCAACCCCCTGTTCAGGCAGGAAACCCTATACCATTTCAGACAAATCGTTGTCCAGTCTCTTCTTTAAAACTTCCAGTGTTGGAGAATTCACAACTTCTGGAGGTAAGGATAATTGTATGCTAGTTCAGCAATATTTGAAGGACCCAAAATATAAATGTAGTTCCATATATTTACCTGAGGTTTATTGCCTAAGCGGGATAGCAATAGCAATAGCAATAGCAGTTAGACTTATATACCGCTTCATAGGGCTTTCAGCCCTCTCTAAGCGGTTTACAGAGTCAGCATATTGCCCCCAACAACAATCCGGGTCCTCATTTTACCCACCTCGGAAGGATGGAAGGCTGAGTCAACCCTGAGCCGGTGAGATTTGAACAGCCGAACTGCAGAACTGCAGATAGCTGAAGTAGCCTGCAGTGCTGCATTTAACCACTGCGCCACCTTGGCTCTTTATATCCATATATAATAAAGCTGGGATACATATATTGTACATATGAATGAATGAGGCGTATTGAAAATCCTGGGCCTTTGTTGATAGGATTTTGAAGAGCAAAATGTTGACTGATTTTATTGGCTTTTCAATTCAACAAATAAAATAGTGAAGATAGCAAAAGACAGATTCTTCTTTTATTTATCAGCATATTGTCATTGATTACATGTGGATAGAGAATCTGATGTGATTTACAGGGACCAAAGACCTTATGTATTAAACACTTAACTCACCTAGCTTTTCCACCTAGTTTTGAAAATATTCTCCTTTTTTTTTTTTTTTTACAAAAACACCTATTTTAATTCTTACATTATTCTTACAATAATAAGAAAATTTGGACAGTATTAATTTTCATGTGAATCTAAATAACGTCAATAGGAAAACACAAGGAATAATTACATCAGTGGTGGGTTTCAAAAATTGTTCGAACCTACTCTGTGGGTATGGCCTCCTTTGTGGGAGTGGCTTGCCGCCCACGTGACCAGATATGAAGATGCCGATGACACTTGTCAGAACCACCTTAAATTACCTCACACACAGCACTGGCATGCATAAGAATATGATGTAAACTTGTTTTTTAAAAGGCATTTTTGGTTTGCGTTAAAACAACTTCAACACACGCAATGTTCTGATTGCACCACAAACGCAGTAGTCATCCTTACCTTTCACAGAGGCACTGAGTTTTATAAATATGAGCATGATAGTGTAGAATCATCATATCCAAGGACCAGTGGTGGGTTTCAAAAATTTTTGGAACCTCTTCTGTAGGTGTGGCCTGCTTTCCAAGTCCACTGGTGGAACCTCTTCTAACCGGTTAGGTAGATTTGATGAACCGGTTCTACAGAATAGGTGCAAACTGGTAGGAACCCACCTCTGAATTACATTCAGAAAGCCAACTAATCTGAATTATACTGATCAGTGTATCTTCCTTAACAGACAGCTCTATAATCAGTTGTTCTGTAGCACTGCATATGTACTTTTACCAGTAGATGGAAATCTGATGCCCTTGCTGAGGTCTGTAACAAATCACTCAGAACAGATCAATAGATCAAAGTTTATTATTTATCTAAGTAGAAAATACCCATTCTTTGTTTCTTCTCTTACTTCAAATCTCCAAGAAGAATAAGAATATAATATTCGAAGGTCAAAAGTCCCATGTTTTGTAGGCAAAACAACAGATGGTACCTTACTTAATGAACCTTTCATCTTGGGTAGTGAATTAAATAGATTGCATAGCTTCCCAGGAGTCCAGTTGAGCTCTGAATATAGGTAGATATTGTATTAGGATTTAATAATATTTTAACAGTGTCCATTTCTTGTCCAGTTCCTTGCAATCCATTTGCATTTAGTAACATACAACCAATTTTATATAATAATGGGTTTTCTATTTTCTATTAAGAGGCTTAGATATAATTTGTATGTACCTTAACATATTTATTCTGCTGGTCCGTTGTTTTATTATGTCTAACAATACTCACATTTTAATATTCATGAATCATTGAAACACTATTTTGAATAAGGCATGTTTCAATTTCATTCATAAATATGCTGAAACCCCTTTTAATTCAGTGGGTCATAAATACAGAAGACATTTCCTGAATTTATTTTGCTCCTGCTAGGTTTCTGTAATATTTTTTTCCCCCGGGGAAAAAAAGAGAGATTTTATAACGTCCACATTTTGGCAGATAGGCCATCACTAAAGTTGTATGTATATATGTATGTATGCATGCATGCATGTATGTATGTATGTACTGTATGTATGCATGTACTGTATGTATGTATGTACTGTATGTATGTATGTTTTTTTTTCAGGAGGTTGTATCACTAGGTCTGCTCTATGCATCATTCTGACCATTAAGTGTGTCAATTCCCATAGAGTTACTTACTTACTACTAAACATGGTTAAAGACGTTTAACATGTTTACAAAAAAGCTGGGGTTGAGAAGACAGGAGTAAGCGGTAGTAATCTGTTAGAAAACTCCTTCTCTGTATAAAGGAAATGGTACAGGGGGGTTGAAGTTGTCTGCATTTTGTTCTCAAATTTTATTGCACTAAGGATCTACCGTAAACGGGACATTGACAAGCATTTCAATTGTACAGCTTACTTTTGCAAGAGAAGGGAATTGTCCTTAATGTAGTTAAACGTGTAAATGTTCACCTGGGCCAAAGGAAAGAGGGGAAATTTGTACATTATACTGAAGACAGTTGAAGACTGGAAAGATAGGAAGTCAAGGAAAAGAAATCCAAAGATAAGATGGCTAAGGAAATTGCAAAACGTGATCTGGTCATGGATTGAGAATCAGGAATGTGAGGGAAGAGAACGTAAAGGGAAAAAAACCTTCAGGAAATGAGAGCTGGTGAACTAGACAGCTACTGATGTTGCCATCTTTGCCCTCCCCCCCTCCTTTCATCTTTATGTCCTATTGTCACATTTTAATCTTTTGCACTGCGTATGATTTAAATTGCATTTTGTTTCTGTAGGCTGCCAGGAATCATTTTGATTATGGCAGCATAAAAATAGGTTTAATGAATAAAGAGTGAACACGGTAAGAGGCACGGATGCTTTGGAAGGCTTAGTTGTTGTTGTTTTTTCTTCTGGATAAGTTGGCAACTTTCTTTCCTTGCTCCTTTCTGTGCATTTTATACATTTTTTTAAAAAATTTAACAATGTTTTCTGTGGATGTAGCAATAGGAGCACTCTTCACTTAAAGGAGTCCTGGAAAAATATAGAATCACATAGAAACATGATTAAATATTATAACATTAATACTTTCTTTCAACATCCTCTCCCTCTAGCCTTGTCCTTCACACATACCAATGCTTTGGGCTAGTATTTTAAGTGCAGTTCGAAAGAGCGGTACCAAAAGTATCTCAAAATTTAACAAACCTACACACCATCTGCAATTGGTAAAGCTCTCTGACATGAATCTGTGTTGCTTAGCAATAAATATTGCTGCAGAGGCTCGAAAGTCATAAAGAGCGTTCATTGCTTTGTCATCCAGCCATTTCGTCAAGCCTTGAAGGTTAAAATAGACACTTATTCATTCATGATTAGTGTATGAGAAAAGAGAAAACTAGAAAGCAAACTTGAAGTCATGAAGAACTGCAAACATTTACATGATGGGGGAATAATAGCAAATGATAGTTCATTGCAATGTAACTTGTTGATTAGCCAGAACATTACTGCAAGCCATAACTTATAAGTATTTTAAAATATATCAAAGTACAAGCCCAATAAATTATTGAATCTCGTTGAGCGATTAGAACATTGATGTGAAGGTGTTCATTCTAACATCTCTACCGACATGTTTTACATGCCAATAACAGAATAAATATTAAACTTATTTTTTTAAAAAAATATATCTTTATTTACCATGCAAGTGGTAGATTTCAGGTAGTATGATAACCTGGAGTGTTAAAATTCTTATAATTCCAAGATAGTTCCCATAATCTCCAGGCTATATAGAGGGTACAAAGTTTGGAAAGATTTTAATGGATTGCTAAAAGATCGAGGGTGGAGTTGTGCAATATTTTTTATGATGCTTTAGGGCAGGGCTGTCAAACTCCCAGCCTGCGGGACAAATGCATCACGCACTGGCCACACCCACATCCAGTTTAGCGCAGGAGGAAAAAGTACCAATACATCACATGATGCAGCTATGAAAACATGAGTTTGCCCCTGCCCCTGCTTTAGGGTAATTGAATACACATGGGATCAATGCCCTCTTTTTTTTCTGTGCTGATAAAACGTAAGAGATTTTTAGAAAAGACATTGCAAACTGAAGACAGTGTTTAAAAGCAGAACTGATGGCTGCAGCAGAATGAAGAGCCAGCAAGAGGACCAAACAAGAAGAGGATATGAAATCACCCACTAGTGCTCCAGACAGTGTTTCCTCATGTGGGACACAGCAAGACAATGGTCTCTGGTGGGTTTAGAGCAGTGGTGGGATTCAAATAATTTAACAACCGGTTCTCTGCCCTAATGACCAGCTGGGTAGATGGGGTTTCGGTGGTCATGTGACTGTGTGAGCGTGGCCAACTCAACGTCCCTCAAGTCGATGGGCGCTTCGCCTTAGCTGTTACAATATAATAAGGGTTAACTGGAGAGGCATCTTCTGTAAGCAATAAAGATTAGGCTAGAAACAACACCAGAATGTTTCCTTCCTGCCTTCCTTACAGGATTAGCCCTATAAAGTGGAAAAAAAACAAAATGAGATTTCTTCCAACAACCAGTTCTCTGAACTGCTTAGAAAGTTAACAACCGGTTCTCCCGAATAAGTGTGAACTGGCTGAATCCCACCACTGGTTTAGAGCTGTGGGAGATAAAGCAATAGTAATCTTGCTTAAAGCACATTCAGCTCCTTCAAAAGGACACTGTGTTTGCATACTTCCCTTTTTAATTACTTTTGGAAATTTCTTGTTAGCTGCTTTTCAGCTCTTAGGAACCTTTGGTTTGACAGGTTTTACAGCACTGTGTGAGTTCCCTTCAATCCTTAGCAAAATAAGTTTTCAGTACAAATTGAAGGATTTGAAAAGTTCTTTTTAAATAAATAGCAAAAGATTGATTAGAACTTTGATTTGAAAGTTATAAATGGAATAGGGCCAGATTTGAAATATTATTTGGGAAGCAATGGAAAAATGTTTCTGTCCTGAATTTTCCAAAAAAAACCAACAACCATGATAGGATGAAGCTTTGAAGATTGGACATTAGAGCAGTGTTTCTCAACCTTGGCAACTTGAAGATGTCCGGACTTCAACTCCCAGAATTCCCCAGCCAGCGAATGCTGGCTGGGGAATTCTGGGAGTTGAAGTCCGGACATCTTCAAGTTGCCAAGGTTGAGAAACACTGCATTAGAGTGAACCAGAAGGAACTAAATATTACAATTAAAGAAAAAGAATACTTAAATTTGATTTGCTGCTGCAGAATGAAGCAAAATGTTTTAACATGGGACATATTGAAGAATATTTTTGAACAACAGACATAGACGTTAATTTTAAGTTTGTGTGCCTTTACAGACACTTTGTTTCAAAAACTTTATGAAAGAGGAGCAACTTTCACCAGGTTGAGACTTATCTGAAAGTGAGGCTAAAAATGACAGGGTAGAAGAATGATACCGTATGGAAAAAGGTGATATTATGGACATACAGAAGAAACAGCTAATGTCTTAATATTTAAAAGGGATGTACAAATAGCAAATCAAGAGAATGACCTGGATAATTTTTGTATGTTGGATTTACAAAACAAGCTTGTTAAAAGCTTTGAAGAATTTGTAAGAAGGGAAAATGAAAAGAAATGTGATTCTGAGGCCTTATTTGAAGGGACTAAAGAGTAAGATTGTCTAAAGTAAGAGGAAGGAATATAAAGTTTGTTTATTTAATCAAGTTAAAATAGATATATTATCTCTGGTAACGCTGATTTTTGCTGATCAGGATTGAAACAATGAGGTTTAAAAATATAGATAAGAAATGGGAAATAAGATATTATTTGCTGCATTATAAGAGAAAGTGATGTTACTGAAATTGTTTATACTTGTAATGAAGGGGGAAGACATTTGTTTACATATTTCTTTTCTTTATTATGTTCCTATTTTTTTCTTTTTATCTTCTTTTGTTAGTTTGCCATAGTTTTTTATCTTTTTAATTGTAACTTTTAACAAAGATTACCATTAAAAAAAGATAATTAAAACATATGGCAACAATGAAGTCTTTCAGGAGCTCTTGAAGCACCAAAATATATAATAAGAGGTAAACAGATGGAGTGAATAATAATTTGTAAAAGCTTCTCCCATCCTTCTCAGTTATAAGATGCATTCAGGTTTATAGTTTCAAATGCAGTCCTATAAAAATAGAGAAAAGGGCAACTTGCTTCTGATCTATTGGAACACATAGATATTTCTTTTTCTTTTTTTTGGGGGGGGGGAAGATTGAGCCTGTTCTCCTTGAACTGCCTTGCATTATTTTGCATATCACTTTAGCCCTAGTGATTTATGCTTCTGTCCCAAATCATCATGATTCATCTTAATCGTGGTAACCATTCACTACACAACCACCTAGGTCTGTGAAGGTGAACCTATGGCATGTGTGCCACAGGTGGTATGCAGCTGTCTCTCTGTGGGTGCGCGAGCCATTGCCCCAGTTCAGCTGCATTACTCATGCGCCTCCCACTGCCAGCTGGTCTTTGGTTTTTTGCTGCAAATGTGTGGGAGGTAGTGTGCATGCAGGGGGCAGGCACGCATGCATGGGGGGCGGGGTGCATGTGCGGGGGCTGTGCAGGCATTGCATTTTGGGGTGTTGGGGGCACGCTTTAGCCACTTGGTCCAGAAAAGGTTAACCATCACTGACCTAGGTGTGTACTGATCAAAATAATTCCTAAAGTTTCTTGCAGGAACCAGCTGTCGTAGGAAACGTCCGTGTGATAAGAATAGCTAAAAATAATATTTTTTTTACTTTTCATTTCCACAATGCATGTTGCAATTCTGACAGTCTCGTTATTCTCTTCAACTAGTATCTGTTCTGAATGAGGGGACCTTTTGCATTTCCATTTTATTACTAGTCAATCCTTCATTCATGTAAAACTATACATTTATTTCAGATTGCAAAAAAAAAAAACAAAAAAAAAAAAAAAAACCAACCACCACCCCAAAACAATGAAATGGTTATAAAATAAGCAATTGGGATTCAAATATATATTTTTCAGAAAAAGAGATCAGAGCCAAAATATGAATTTTTCTTGTTATTTGTTAGAGTTTCACCATTCCCCCCTTTAACTGGTATCTTTTCTTTTATACTTTCAACTTTAATAAGATTTGTATGCCGCCCACTCCCTTGGGACTCTGGGCGGCTCACAACAAAGTAAAAAGATTTAAAATATTTTAAAAATACAATATTAAAATTAATACAACATCAATTCCATCAAGTGGGGCTGGAAATTAATCAACAGACCCAGGCCTGCCGGAACAGCCAGGTCTTGGTCGCTTTACGGAAGGCCGGGAGAGTGGTGAGGGTCTGGATCTCTGCGGGTAGCTCGTTCCACAAGGCCGGTGCAGCTACAGAGAAGGCCCTCCCTCGGGGAGCCGCCAGCCGGCATTGTCTGGTCGACGGCACCCGGAGGAGGCCCAACCTGTGTGATCTTATTGGTCGTTGGGAGGTGAATGGCAGGAGGCGGTCTCTCAGGTAGCCAGGTCCAATACCATGTAGGGCTTTAAAAGTAACGACTAGCACCTTGAAGCGGGTCCGGAGACCAATGGGAAGCCAGTGCAGCTTGCGGAGGATAGGTGTAACATGGGTGTATCTAGGTACACCCATTATTGCTCGCGCGGCTGCATTCTGTACCAGCTGTAGACTTCGGACACGCTTCAGGGGCAGCCCCATGTAGAGTGCGTTACAGTAATCCAGTCTTGAGGTGGATTATCCAAAGAAGATCTTTTTTATGCTTGGTATCTTGCAGCAGTTCTTATCTAATTCTGAGCTTTAGTTTTCATGATACTGGCGGTAAGGTTATCTAGGCAAATGTAATGTACTCTTCCTTCTTTCTACCTCTATGCGTGTCCGTTTTAATTTTTAACTCAACATTTTGTTAATTTTCTATGTAACTACATTACTTTTTTTTGCTGTCTTTTATTTTCCCCCCCTCACTTGAGTTGTCCAACTCTGATTTATCCTTGCTTTTAGTTTATTAAAATCCCCTTATATGTCCAATATATGAATTTGACTACATTGAGTTTTGAATCATAGCCACACTACACCTTAAAATGGATTTTGCACTCAATTCTTGCTACCTTGACTCTTAGCCACTTAAGAAAACCCCGCCCAGACTGAGAATCCTTGGCAATAGCTTGTAAGGTATTAAATCCAAGCTCAAATTAGAGCATCCTCCACTTGCTGTCGTGCTCTTCCAAATTTCTGTCCCAGGAAAGCATTTGCCTATTATTTCCTTACTGTGTGCTGATGTTACTGGACAGATAAATATCAACATACACATACATGCAGGCACAACAATCAGCTTAATATAAAAATTCCTTATTTACTGCTCTGATGTTCTGTAATGACTTCTATTTTTACCATAAATATTGCATCAGCACAAGGGTTATAATGCCTGCTTCTGTACAAATAGAATCTTGCTAATTCAAAAATCATCAGAAACCTTTTAAAAATGTTTTTGTTCTTCTTTTTGTCAGCCAGCTGTGTTTCCTTGGCTTTCCTGGGCTTTATTTTAAGACTCCAAGTTATTTACCAAGTCAAAATAAACCTGGATTGGATAGCATATTTTGTAAATTGCAGGCATCCTGCAGATGTAACGTATGTTTATTTAAATGAAGCTTTTGAAAGATAATACCTAATATGGCAATATGCAAACCAGTTAACTGTTTGATGGTACAAGTGGCTTAAAAATAACACCCTGAATATTTATCAATAGATCCTCATTTAACTATAAAACAATCATGCCCTGTTTGAAAATGCTACAGATGTTTTAATGAATTTCAGGTAGATGTTGCATTTGCCCTCCTACATGTTCCAAAGCATCTGTTAAAAACTGAATCCAAAACATTGGCTAGAACTCCTGGACAGGTAATATTGAATGGACTGCTTGAAATTTTTAAGTTTTAGTCCTTTTTTCTTCCACTTTGAACCTTTTTTCTTTGACTATTAAAAATGATTTAATGAAGAGGTAAAATGCTTATCAAACTTGCAGATTACGCAGTGCTGGATGGGATAGCTATTGTCCTTGAAAATAGAAATAAAAATATTTGGGTACAGAAATATACTGAAAGTAACAAAATGAAATTTAATAGAAACAAATGTGGACAGCTTTACACCCCCCCCCCCCCAAAATGAATAGATACATAATGGAGAATGCCAGATTTCATCATGGAATTTGTGAGGAAGAATTGGAATAGTATTGGTTGCAAACTGGAAAGGAGTTGACAGTGTGATTTAGTTACACAAAATACTGTGAAAAGAATTTCAGAAATTGAAACATGTTTAAAGAAAGGCATCTTAAAATCACTAAGGAACTAGAATCACCCATGTTTAGCCTTGAGAAGACTATGGAGCAGGGGTATAAAACTAAAGGTGCTTATATCTGGCCCCTGGTGCTGCCCTGGAAACAGTGAAGGACCGTTCTGCGGTGCCTCTGCCAGCAAAAACGGACTTTGGGAGGCCTGCGCATGGCCCTCTCGGGCTACATTTTCAGCCACGGCAGCCTCCTGAAGCTCTCTGCCAGCAAAACCTGCCCGGGGTCCATTTTTAGCTGCAACTCTCCTGCAGCCCTCTGGCAGCAAAAACAGAGCCTGAGGAGGCCATCGCAGCCAAAAATGGAGCCCAGGTGAGCTGCGTGCAGCCTCCACAGGATCCGTTTTTGCTGGCAGAGGGCTGCAGAAGAGTCGTGGCCAAAAACGGAGCCTTGATGAGTGATGTTGAGCTGGCCACGCCCATCCCAGCCATGCCCCTGGCCCCCTGAGGTCAAACACAACCATGATAAAACCCTCAATGAAATTGACTTTGACACCCGTCCTATAGAGCCACGTGGTAGCGTTTTTCAAAATCTTGAAAAAATGTCATAGAAAAAAATGACATTCTGTTCTGCATTGTTCCAAGGCACAGAGTGTAGAATAATTGATTTAATTATATCAACTGAGTATCAGAAAATACTTCCTAAAAGTAACAGCTAATTTGACAGTGGAAGACTCTCTCACAGAAGAGAGGTGAGCTTCCTTTTACTGAGATCTTCAACTAAAGCAGCACAGTGTCGTCCGAATACAATCTGCATTGAGGGTGTTGGCACTAAACGGGGATTCCTGTAGTGAGCAGAGAGTTGGATTCAGTGGACTTAATAGTTCCTCCCAATGTTGCGGTTCTTTGATTCTAAAGGCTGCATTCCAAACATAAGGTCCACTCCAGTAGGTCTGTCACACCTATTAAATTACAACAATGTGTTAACAATTATAACTTATCTTGCTTATTTCCCTGTATTCTGAGCATCACATTATAAAAATGGTCATGAATTCCATGAGTCAATATTCAGGTTTGTCCTTCTACAGAATACAAGTTTTTATCTTGGTATCATGACTTCAGAATTTTAATCTTTAACCCCTTAACAATTCAGCTTAATGTCTTCTAATAAAATTTGACATGCTTTAGCCAAACACTTTTTTACTGGGATTTCTGAGTTCAAATGATATTGCAACAACAGTTCATCATGTAGATAACTCAGGCTATGAAGCCAACAACAAAATTTCTCCCATCAACAGTCTTAAGTACAGCCACTCATTCTTTTGCATAATTCTTTCATTTTCTGGGAATGTTATTGTCAGCACTCCTTCATTGGATAATCAGGAAAGAAAACCACAAGACTCCATTGATAGAAATCAAGTGTACTTTTACTAATTATAAATGAACAGAAGTGTAGCAAAGTGAAGACTGATTATTTAGGCGCGAAAGCAAATTATATATAGAATAACCCATTCCCCACCCCTTGGCATCCCAGTCACAGTCCAATCATAATTCTCCCAAGTGTCCGGTGCGAGATAACTTCGAAAGGCATCACCAAGATGGAATGTCGGTGCCGTTGGCCTTGGCGGGAAACCTCCTCCGCATGCGCAGTAAGACAGGCAGCAGAAACTCCAGAATCTTCCTCCAGCACAATTAGTAGTCACCTCCCAAATACCATGCCCCCCCTCCCCGTTTCAATGGCAGCCGAAGCAGCAGCAAAACAGAGGCTGACAGTTATATGAATATCGTCTAAACCAGAGGTTAAAGGACTCTAGTCTTTTAGAATCAATCTTGGTCTGCTTATATATGCATCTTATTATTTTACAAGCTAAAGGCAAAACCAGTCACACATGCGGCCACTGTAATAGGGTATGGGAAGGATCTTGGGGAAAAATGAGGAATAGTCACATCCTAGACGACAGTCTGATAAATGAAATTTGAATCCAAATGATGAAGGATAGTAAAAGCATCTCAGAAGGGAGTTTCTTTAGTTTTCGGGAATGTAAAAGTGAAGGACAGGAGAGATGTCAGGTGGGAGACATCAGAAAGCAAGGCAATTCAAATGAGTACAGGTTTATTGCATGCTAACAATTAATGGAAAGGTGACACAGAGCGCTGTTACCTTCCCACCAAAGGTGGTTCCTATTTTTCTACTTGCATTTTTACATGCTTTTGAACTGCTAGGTTGGCAGAAGCTGGGACAAGTAACAGGAGCTCACTCTGTTACGCGGCATTAGGGATTTGAACCACTGAACTGTCAACTTTTATTTATTTATTAGACACATTTATTTATTTTTCTGATCGACAAGCTCAGTGTCTTAGACACTGAGCTCTATTGCTTTAATACTCTCTACAAGAATCTGAACTACTAAAGGTCAAAGCAAATTGGCAGTAGATAAAAGTCAATGGAATTCAAGGAGGAGGGACTTAGATCTCTTGTGGATGCGAAGTGACTCAAGACTGATGAAGCACTTTCCCTCAGGCTTAGCCTGGTCATCCCCTACATCAGGCACTTTCAGGCTTGCAAGATTCTATTAATATCACCTCATAATAAAAATAGAATTAGTACTTCTGGGTGTGCTTCTTGCCTGGATTAACAACAGTTCTCTCTATAATTCAAGCACTTATATAGCATCTTCAGATATCCATAGATATCTTCAGATGTCCATTTGTCTCCCTTTCTAATAACCCAGTCAATCTAGGCCACTTTAGTGCGTGAAACTAATTGTACTGTATGAAGCAGAAGGACCTAGGAGTTCATTTCCCAGAAGGGGGATCTGAACCACATATGATCTATATAAACTATAACTGCTATGTGTGCCTAATAAGTCTCAATGAAACTGTCTACTAATGGTCAAGTAATATGAAACCACCAAAGAAATACACAGTGAAATCACTTCCCTGGAGACGCGTGGAGTTATGCAATTTCCAGCATGGCATAATAATTGCTCTATATTTCTAATCTGGAAACTCCTATAAAGGACAGAATCTGTTATACATAGATAGTTTGTATTCTCAGTCTTTTTTTTCCTGCCCCAAGGTCTCAAGGTGTTTCCATCTGAAAAATTCCAGCAAAACTACTTTTGAATTCCAACACTGCAGAAGATCTGCGTTTCTTGCTTCTGTTTTTATTCTTGTCCATTGAGCTTGTTCTTTGAAATAGTTTCTGCTGTTTTCTTTTTTAAACCAACACAAGTTCATTGTTTTTCATCAACTGTAGTCAGTTGCGGTTCCAATCCTCTGACTTTTTCTTCAAGTCTAAACTTGCATTGCTGAAAGGATATGTGTTTGTACAGGATCACAAATTTGCTACAAACATTGCAGATAATGACTGCAGATTCCTATTCATTCCTAATCACTTTAGTGAATGGAATAGAATGGAATAGAATAGAACAGAACAGAACAGAATTCTATTGGAATTTGTCTCCAGTGCATAAGCTCACAGTATACATATAAACAGAAAATAGTAGTTGTAGATCATAAATCATAGTTATAATCATTAATCAATTAGTAGAAAGGATTCTCAACATGAGATGCTCTCATGTTAACAATACAATCTTTTAGGGACTTCCCCCATCAAATACCACGGAGAAACTATTAATTCTCCATATTTCTTTGCTGAAAGCATTTGCTTGTGTTATTTTAACTCTGTCTGCTTTACTTAGCAGGAAGCAGTCACTTAAATACAATTAACAATCAGCACCTCTCAGGTAACATCTCTTGCAACTAGCAGCAGCTTCAGAAAATTATCCTTTTACCCATGACAGCTGAGCATACAAAAGTCCAAAACATAGAGATTCTCCGGTTATTCTATTGCCTTCCTTGTCTCTTCTCCTTTATTAACTCCACTAGTAAACTTCTGTTTGCTCTCATTATTCACTTATTCAATAAACTTCCTTCCTTCCTTCCTTCCTTTCTTCCTTCCTTCCTTCCTTCCTTCCTTTTTACAAATAATTCAAGGCAGCCACATACCTTCCTTCTCCTATTTTCCCCACAAAAACAACTCTGTGAGTTAGATTTTGCTCAAACAGACTAACTTGCCCAAAGCCAGCTTTGATGGCTAAGGTGGAGCTATGGTCTCCTGCTTTCTATCTTAGTGTCTTAACCACTTGGTCAGAGTTCCCCAACCTTTCTGGCTTTGGGGACCAGTGGTAGTGGGGAGTCAGAGGGGATAGTTTGTGCAACCGGCTGGCAAGTGCACATGTGCACAGCTCCACTTAGGTGAGTGGTGTGCACACGTGCCCATTGCTGATGCAAATGGAGTGCGCATGCACACGCTCGTGCAAACGGGGGTGTGCGTCAGAGGTGGGTTTCTACTGGTTTGGACTGGTTCAGCCAATCCGGTAGTGGTTTGTTGGCCTGTGTTGCTGGAACCGGCAGCGACCGAGACCTGCCACACCCCCAAACAGGTTCTCCGGGTAGCGCTGTAGGTGCTGCCATCTTGTTTTTTGCTTCTGCACATGTGCAGAATTTTAATTGTACTGTGCATGCGTGCATAATTATGGTTTTAATGAACTGAATGCATCAAGCGTGCAAGCGCAAAGTGGACACACAAGCAAACCGGCAGTAGTGCCTGTCGGAACCCACCCCCGATGTGTGTGCATGTGCACACATGCCAGCCGTTCCCGCAGCCTGGATGCAAACAGCTCATGGCCCAGAAGTTTGAGACCCTACACTAAGTGAAACTGGCATTATATTATATTATTGACAGAGAAAAACAAAATGTTAATGTATCAATCAATCAAATATTCTCTGTTATGCAATCCATATTTGAATTTAAAGGAACAATATTTGGTGAATTGTACTTTTTATCAAGAAAATTATAACATACAAAAAAAATCCCTGAATGTTTAGAAAAAATATCCCAAATGTTGAAGAGTGAAGATTTAAGTTTCCTCTAGGCTGTAATTTTATGTTGAAATGCTGAATGAGTTACTTGACCCTTTTGTACCTCTGCTGAATCTAACTGCAGGGAATAATTAGATAAAAGTTCAGTCTTTCAGAAGTGTACAGATTATCGCCAACAGAATTATTTTAGCAGAAATAGATTTTTGAAGACTAATTTTGCTGAACACTCTCCTTGCATATTTCCCCCCCCAGCTCCTTAGACATCAATACTTGGCCCATGAATATGATTATTGTTGAAGTTAGTAATCCAAAAACACAAAGAAGTAGCTATCAAATAATTATGGTTTTAATGAACTGAATGCTGAATATATCAAATCCAAACTAAGCTGCACAAGTAAAAAACACTAGCCAGAAAAATAGGTTCATTGCAGTGGAGACGTAAGCAGATCCTGAACTAAACAAAGAATTTAAAAACTTGTGAGTGGCAGAAATTGTGTATGTTTTGTCATGTATTGAGTTGTAGTGGAGAAAATCAACTTACTCTTTAGTTCCCAAGACAAGGTAGATCAAAGTAGACACAAGAAGAAGAAAAAAGCAGAGAGGAAATTTCTTCAACGTTTCTTTAATGTTTATCTATTATTTTATACATTTATAAAATGTATAGACTCTTTAAGACTGATTTTTCTATAAATACATAATACAGTCCAAGGCTCATGCTTACCGTATGTTTTACTTTTCAAAAATGAAATATAAAACTTGTTCTCTTTTCCCTACTTTCAGTAATATCATTATCATGGCCCTTACAGGCCAAGTGTTTAAAAAGGGCTGCTTGCGGCTGAAAATTGTGTTGGTGAATTTGATTTATACTCACATCTACATTCAGTTCACCATCCACCCCAAGTCTGAGTAGCATAAGCAATATACAGTCATAAAGGAGACATTATATAATCCAATGGCTCAAACAGATAGAACATGAGAACCAGTGGTGAAATTCAAGATTTTTTACTACTGTTTTGTAGGAGTGGCTTGGTGAGTGCGCAGGGGAAGGTTACTGCAAAATCCCCATTCCCACCCACTCCAGGTGAAAGTTACTGCAAAATCCCCATTCCCTCCTGATCAGCCGGGACTCAGGAGGCAGAGAATAGATGGGGACGGGGCCAGTCAGAGGTAGAATTTACCAGTTCTCCGAACTACTCAAAATTTCTGCTACCAGTTCTCCATAACCTGTCAGAACCTGCTGAATTTCACCCCTGATGAAAACCAACTTTTTAAATTGAGATCTCACATATTTTTATACTAACAAACCACCCATACATTAATCAAAATAATCACTCCTTATCACAGGCTTTGTCTTTCCCCGGAATTTACAAATTCCTGAGTTATTTTCTTTATACTGAGGCCAGCAATATTTTTGGCTAGGGCAGAGTAAATCTTTGGCAACAAAGTGTAACTGATAACTGACAAAACAGTGAAAATAAACATTGAAAATGCAAATGGCATACTGAAAGGAGGGAGGAATTGTAGATGAGCAGATTAATTATTTTTTTCCTCAATTTGGGGGAGAAAACATTCCATTTGATTAATATGCCACAAGCTTCCACAATGCCATTTCTGTTGAACAAGACATATGCTTAGCTGTTAATATCTTTTCTAGAAGAATATGCAGTGGGTATCAATTCTGACAAATCATAGTGGAAATATTTTCATCTTCATGCCTGATTTATCAGTCATTAAAAAAGAAACATTTGGTGAGAGCTGTTTGGGAAATATTAAATTAGGATCCAAATTGATTGTTTAAATTCAAAATAGCCTCATCTCTTTCATATCCATGAACATCAAACCCTTTTCCTTGTCACCAAGGGACATTTTGCAGCATATGTATTTTGTTGAGTACATTTGTAAATATAACTAATATTAAACTTTAGTTCTTAATTTGGATAATTCAGACTTCTTTTTATATATTCACTTTAATATTTTCACTTTATATTTTTTTAAAGCATTTGTATTTTGACACTCCTTATATCTGTAATAACAGAGCTGATGTAATAATAAAGGTTTCAATGTTTTGCACACTCCCCCCCCTTTAATGATTCTATAATCCCTTGAAAGTTGGGGTGACTGAAGGGACTGAACATTTACTTGCTGGATGCCCTTCCTGACACCTATATGGGGCTCACAGCAGATATTTTTGGTTTGTGCCCAGAGAGAGAAATATCTGTTGTTACGTAGGATTTAACTCATAGCCTCCTGATTATGAGGTGAGCGTCCACTTCTAGGCCACTCCAATGCTTTTCACACCTGTTTTGTTGTAATTCATTGACTAGTCATTTGCAAATGACAGTATCTGGTTCACTTTAGTTAGTCTGGAAAGCGAAGGAGGATCATAGCTAATCAGAAATTGGATGAAGGACTGTCTGGACATCAGGACTATTGTCTAATTTGGAAGATCAAAAACTCTTCAAATAATTGGCTTTGGAATCCCAAATGAGTGTTTGATTCACATACCATGACACAAATCTTCTTTTCTTTACAGAAAAAGTAACAGCAGCAGTGTTATCTGGATGCACCCAACAATCATTTGTGTTCAAATTACGGTTTGAATAAACTATTGTGTGTTGCCGAGATGTCCAACCCCTTTGGACTAATAGGTGCAATTAGAATGCTGGGAAAATATACAGATGCTCCAACAAAAATGGTTATCATGGGGATATACACAGATATAAAGCACTGACATACTAGAAAGCAAACGATTCAGGGGGCCCAAACATCTGCTAAAACATTCCTTATCATTCTATTTTTATAAACATTCTTTTCATTCACAACAGCAAAGAACATTTCAAAACATTCAAATGGGACTTGTGGGGCAAACTATACTTATTCTAGCTATTCTATAAAAACAGATCAGTTCTTTAGAATGAGAGCTTGAATAGATCTTTAATATCTTGGCTGTAGTTTTTTCCCCCTTCCTGTGAACATGTGGGGTTATTTATAACAGCTGTCTAATTTCTGACAGAAATTCACAAATAAACATCTTCAGCCTTTTCTGTTTCACTCCTAGGATGCAGATAATAGAACTTATAAAGACTTTGGAGATTGCGTGTAAAACCCTGTAAACAGCTTATATTCATATGCCTCCTTTACACTTGACATATACTCTATCTTCGTTTTAGAGACAAACTGTGAATTTAGGCTAAGAGTTCTAAGGTTTTTTTTCAGTTAAGCACATGTCAATATGCAACATGTCGTAACTTATAAAGCCCTTCATGGTATTGGACCTGGGTACTTGAGAGACCGCCTGCTGCCAATTACCTCCCAAAGACCCATTAGATCACACAGGGTCGGCCTCCTCCAGGTTCCGTCCACCAGCCAATGCCACCTGGCTACTACCCGGGGGAGAGCCTTCTCTGTGGCAGCTCCGGCCCTTTGGAACGAACTCCCCGCGGAGATTCGGACCTCACCTCTCTCCAGGCCTTCCGGAAAGCCGTCAAAACCTGGCTGTGCCGGCAGGCCTGGGGTTGATGAGTTCCCCTCCCCTCTCGGCTTGTGTGGCTGTATGATTCTTGTTTATTTTAATCACGTGTATTGTGTTTTATGTTTCCCTTTCCCCCTTTGAGTTGTTTGCCGCCCTGAGTCCCTCCCGGAGAAGGGCGGCATACAAATAAACTAAATCTGAATCTGAATCTGAATATACTCTTAAATATAAAAATATTACAAGTTTGTGTAACTTATGTCAATGATACTTCAGATATATGATACACATCAATATCAAGAATCTTATGTAGAGTGTAAACTTAACAACTTAACAATAAGCTAACATACAAAAGTTGGCAACAAATAAAATATTGGTAAAGTCCTCTCTTAAAAAAATAGGTTTAGACTAATTTGCAAGGGTTATATAATTTTTTTGCACTCATAAATTGTAACAATGTTTGACAAAACATAAGATAGGGGACTAAAGTGTCAGAAAATTAATCTTCCAAAATAAAATATTAGACACTTTTATGTCTAGCGTATTGGTATATTTCCATCTAGATAAATATAATTTTCAAAAATGTTGAGTTGGAATGGGACTGAAAGTTCATCTTACTTCCATTATGAACCTGATCATCTATACACGTTCTCTATTACACCTTTCTTCTAAAAAAAAGAACAGTCTTATTATTTTTAAAATCATTATAAACATATCATCATCTGAATATTTAATGATCAGGCACTTATAGCAAATAGTTCCAACATCCTAATAGACCTAATACAAAATGTACTCAAATCTCTCTTTTTTTCTTTCTTTCTTTCTTTCTTCTTTCGCAGCACCTCACCCCCATTTTTGGCCTCAGGGAAGCGTCCTGGGAGCAAAAACAGACCCAAATGCCAAAAAAAGGGGGGGAGTTCCTATCATTGCACACCACAGCTGATTGTCAGAACTTTTTTTACTTTGTTAAGCATTTGTTTACTACCGGTTCAGGTGAATAGTAGCATTTGTTTACTACCGGTTCGGGTGAATAGTAGCATTTTTTACTACCGGTTCAGGTGAACCAGCCTGAACCGGTAGGATTTCACCCCTGGTCTAGGACATGAGTCTATGATTGAGGTACTCATAGAAATGGCTGAAGGGCACATTATAATACTCAATAGGATAAGATATAATGATCCATCATGATTGTATTGTTGGACATTTTTTGCACTGAAGTGTTTTTAATGTTTGTTGCATTTTGGAAGAGATCAGGCCAAAGTAAGCTTTACACAGAGCCAACTATGCAGTAAGATGTCAAACAGTGAAAAACTGAATCCCTTAATATTTTTAGAACATTACCTTAGAAATAAAATATGTTTCCCATATACATAAAATATGTTGCCTTTGTTGCATTCAGATTGTGGAGCACACAATTCTGTTGATTAACCTATATTTGCTTGTAGATATTTCATATCCCTCCTAGTCAGTACAAATAATAATTCAGTGACATGCAATTGCATGTGTATCCTAATGGAAAAAAGACATGTAAAGTTCTAATGACTCAGACATGGGATGTAACCAGTGGTTACAATTTTTTTTTACTACCAGTTCTATGGGCGTGGCTTTGTGGGTGTAGCAGGGGAAGGATACTGCAAAATCCCCATTCCCTCCCCACACCACTAACCTGCTTTCCAGCTCCGTTCTCCTGTTCAGGGCAACAAAAGAAGATCAGCTGGGAGGCTGGGAGGCAGCAGGGGCGGGGCCAGCCTATTTGGCAGTTCTCAGAACTACTCAAAATTTCCGCTACCGGTTCTTCAGAACCTGCCAGAACTGGTTGAATAACACCTCTGCATGTAATCCTACAAATCGAATGTATTTACTGTATATTCTCAATCTCCCATTGCAGAAAGTTTTATAGTAGCAACCTTTGTAAATAAGAACCAAAATAACATTCAGGGTGCTTCCTAAAAAATATTGTGTTAGCCACTATTTTCACTGGAAATAGGACTCTGGAACATCCAAGTATTTCCTAATAATTTAAAGGGAAACATTCGATATACAGCATGTGTTAGTCCCCGGGTGTCCTTCTTTTCTCTCTGTCCCAGAAACAGTGCACAGTCTCCTTGAAAGTATTTGATCTTTGTAAGCCTTTCTAAAACAAGAAATGGATGATAGTTGCCAATATTAAGCAGTTTCCAAGCCTTTTCAGAAATGGCTGAAGTGTTAACTTCGTAAAATGCAATTTCTGCATTGTGACAAAATCTGATCGCTCTATTTTCCAGTCATATGGAAAATTATCAATGTGCTAACATAGGGAAATGAAAGAGAAAAAAAGTCGCTGCTCTATAATAAATAAAACTTAAACGTATGCATCATCTATATAATATCAATAAAAAGTGGTATGGCACCATCTTGATTTTGGGGTGGGGGAAACATGATTTGGCCAGTGCCTGAACCAGTGATCTCATTAACTAATTAACACGAAAAATAATCATAATGTGACCAAATCTAATAAGACAGAATCACATTTATTATTTATTGCATCTTCAATGCTGAGTCAATGATGACTCCTGGTGACTGCAAAAATAACCCCAATATAAGTCCTAGAAAGATTACAGAGAATTTTTACAATTTTGCACTCATATATTTGATCATTTGGAAGGCTTCCTGATGATCCAAGTTAGAAAAATTCTTTGCTACTCCGTGACATCCACTAGCTTGCTACAGATACGGTCATCTACATAAGGAAAAATAATATACACTATTGGGACTGTTAAAACATTTTATAATACTTCCAATTTTTTGGCCTTCTTGCCTCTGTCTAACAAAGGCTTTCTTTTTTGGGTGCATCTGAGTTGTACTGAAGCAGGGAGAAAGTAGCTTGAGTTTTATTGACTCAATGACTAATTGTGGAATTTACTGCAAATGGTGACTCTAGATTGATGCTTGCATATTGTTGGGTTGTGCTAAAGAATATTGTCTTAAAAAGTAATTATAGAAGAAAATATTGTCATCTTTATTAGAATTGCTGGTCACCAACAGAGAGGTAGGAGAGAAAGAATCATGATATGATGACATGATATGATGAGATGATACAGGTTGGGCCTCCTCCGGGTACCGTCGACCAGACAATGCCGGCTGGCGACTCCCCGGGGGAGAGCCTTCTCTGTAGCTGTGCCGGCCCTGTGGAACGATCTACCCGTAGAGATCTGGACCCTTACCACTCTCCTGGCCTTCCGTAAAGCCACCAAGACCTGGCTGTTCCGGCAGGCCTGGGGCTGTTGATCAATGTCCAGCCCCACCTACATTGAATGGATGATGTGCAATTTTAATAATGTACTAATGTAATGTACTAATGTAATGTAATAATTTTTAAATTTTTAAATGTTTTTATCTGTCTGTAAGCCACCCAGAGTCCCTAGGGAGTGGGCGGCATACAAATTCTATTAAATTGGAAAAAATTGGATATTGATAAAGGTTTGGGGAACTGATAATGGTAAAGACAACAATAAGTCTTTAGTTTTTAAGTAGAAAAAGCATGAAACAGAAGCCCTTGCAAAATTAGGATAGACCACTGTTTTAAACTGAGCCTAGTTTGTAGAAAGGATTCAAAGAAAGGTTGGCAAGGAATTCACTTGGAGCAGAAGAATAATCCTCTTTTGTTTATGAACTGAGTGTAAACTCTGAGGCCTGGCTTTTTCTTTTATAAATTGTTGTGATGCATAGGCTCCAATTAAAAAAAAAAGATTTACTGTTAGACTACCTTGGAGAGCTCCCGGTCTTGGTATGGAAATGTTATATTCCTTTCTCTTTCCTTCATTCATTTTGTTATTTTTGTGCTACTAAAACTTTAAGAACAACAACCCCTCTTTTCTCCTTGTTTTACTCATGGCCATCTGGGATAGACAAGTCTAACCCAATGTTTTATTCCTTCTTCTTCTAACCTTGGTTCTGCCTTCCGGCTTTTTAAATTCTTATTTCAATACATCCCCAGCTGAGCAGTGTGCTGGCCTAGTGGTGAAGACGCTTGCTTCTCACTTGGAAGGTGGAGGGCTCACAATCCTCAAGTGGCAAATCACAAAGAAAAAAATACCTGTTGCATACACTGTGTGGTGTCAGGAAGGGCATCTGGCCAGTAAATGCCCTCAGCTCCATCCAGTCACTCCAACTCTACTTATACAGGGTCGTAAAAAGGGAGTTTTCAATGCAAGTCAACATTACCCCCACCACTGAGAGATAGAGGCGCTTACATAGCACCTAGCTAAGATTGACTGATTTCTAGCATATTTTGTTACAAATTCTTCCAGTTTACAACCTGTAGTAATGTGTTAAGTCAGCGGTGTCAAACTCAAGTCCCAGAGGCTGGATCAGCCCGTGGGGCCGCCTGAAAATAGCAAAGGACCAACCTGTGGTCCCTCTGCCAGTGAAAATGGAGCTTGGGAGGGCTGTGTGCAAGCTCTATTTTCGCTTGTGGAGGGTTGCAGGAGGCTATCCCAACTAAAAACAGAGCTCAGGAGCCAGTTTTCACTGGCAGAGCATTCTGGCTGCCACAGGAATGCCCCCGACACAAGTGATGTCATGCTGGCCATGCCCACCAGTGACGTGCGGTGAGGTTTATGGCTGGTAAAGCAGCAATTTTTTTAGACTTGTGGATCAACTCCCAGAATTCCACAGCCAGGCATGATCAGTTTCAATTTAAAGCGACAGCATTTGTTTTTCTCCTTTGCTAAGTAAGTTTCCTTCTTTCTTTTTCTTCTTCTCCCTTCCCCTCCTTCCTCCCTCTCTCCCTCCCTCCCCCTCTCTCAAACACACACACACTCTCACACACAAAGTTGCACCCGGAGGATGAAGTTTGAATTCCTCACTCTCCCTCCGACCCACACGTACCTTTTCCAGCTGTTTCAGAGAGGATTTCAACTCTGCTCTTGCCTGCCATCATGAAAAGAAACAAAAGGAAAAAGGAAAAAGGGAAGAGCTGAGGTCAGGCTGAGCTAGTTGCTGCCAGAGTCACCATGTGGACGACTCTGCTTAACTGTTTAAAAAAGCCTCTAAAAAAGCACCCTCTACAGGAGGAAGTGGCAGAGCCTCACCACTGTCATCATGAAAAGAAAAAAAATGTAAAAGGAAAAAGGCAAGAGCTGAGGTCAGGCTGAGATAGTTGCTGCCAGAGTCACCATGGATGACTCTGCTTAGTGCTTAACTGTTTAAAAAAGCCTCTAAAAAAGTGCCCTCTACAGGAGGAGGCAGGAGAACGATGTCCCTCATCTAGTCTGACTTTATGATCACTCGAGCAGAGCTAAGCAGAGAATAGATGGGGACGGGGCCTGTCAGAGGTAGTATTTACCAGGGAGAACGATGTGCCTCATCTACATCAGGAATTTTTCGGCTTTTAACCCTTGCTTAGCTCTGCTCGAGTGATCATAAAGTCAGACTAGATGAGGGACATCGTTCTCCTGCCTCCTCCTGTAGAGGGCACTTTTTTAGAGGCTTTTTTAAACAGTTAAGCACTAAGCAGAGTCATCCATGGTGACTCTGGCAGCAACTAGCTCATCCTGACCTCAGCTCTTGCCTTTTTCCTTTTACATTTTTTTTCTTTTCATGATGACAGTGGTGAGGCTCTGCCTCCCCTGACTGCACGTCCCTGATGCCCACCCTGGCTAGGCCCACCCTGGCCCCTAAAGTCAAACACAACCCTGATGTGGCCCTAAATGAAATTGAGTTCGACAACCCTGTGTTAAGTGCTTGTATCTCAATAAGCACCATAAGAACATTACATCTATCCCAATCTATGATGAAAATAAAGCAATCTCTTGACTGCTAATTCTCATCAGAATATTTCCTCTGTCATTGTTTCTATGGTTTCCTCTTCTTTGTTTGTATTCTCCTATTGATTTAAAGTGTGCAAGAAATGTATAAAAACCCGTATTAAAAGGCAATAGGCAAAAAGAGAGAAGCCTGTGCTTCACCACTTCCAATTCTAGTGTTTAAAACAAAGTGTGGTTGGCTTTTGCTGTGCCTGAAAGTGCTACAAAGTTCTTTGATGGTTCCTAAAGCCTTTAATTTATTTTATTAAGAGCTTTATTCATCTATATCAGTGGTGGGTTGCTAATCCCGTTCCAACCGGTTCGGTTGGAACGGGCTGGCGGCGTCCTCGTGCACGCGCGCAGTTCACGCATGCGTCTTAGCGCCTGCGTGATGCTCCAGCTGCTCGTGGAGACTCACGCAGGCGCTGCATGTGCCATCCAGCTGCTCGCGGAGAATCGCGCTGTATGTGCCATGCGCCTGCGTGGAAGCGCAGAAGCCTTCAAAGACCGGTAAGGAGCGCGGGCGGGCGGGTGGGTGGACCCTTCGCCATTCCCGGAAGTTACTTACTTCCGGGTTTGCTGACCAACCGGTTCGCGGGGACCACCGCGAACCAGTTGAAACCCACCCCTGATCTATATCCTCCCAATAAGTCACCACCTGCTCTCAGGATTGATGGTTGAAAAAGTCTCGTTTTAAAATATTATAAAATGAAGAAATACATCTGAAAAAAATCATATCTTGAATTAAAAGAAAAGACTAACTTGAGATCTTTTCATTCCTTTTCTTTCCTTCACTGGTGACAGAAATTTGTTTTGTCGTAGGTGGAACTTGAGTGCAACTGTGTAAAGTAAAAAAATAAAAGGTGCTTAGAGGAAGATATAGCATTTGTTATCTATATTATCTGTTCTTAGCTCAGAATCATTTCATGTGGATATGTTTTTTTTTAATTCAGTGATAATACTGATTAAGATTCGGTGATAATATTGATTGAAAATATCGGGCATTTTCAAGAATGTAAAACGGCATACAGCAACATATGAAAATAGAGGAATAATTCATATGATTGATTTAACTTTTATGTAAGATGAGGACAACTTAATAGAATTTTAATTTTCCATTTCCCCCCTTTCCTCACACAAAATAAATTCTTTATAATTTTCATTCCAAAATGGTACAGGGAGCTTAAATCACATAATCCCAAAAGGGTAGTTTCTCTCAATTTAAAAGTATTTTGTTATAACTGAGAACAGATGTAATATGTGCAAAAAAGGAGGGTCGGTATTTTACTCCCCCATGAGTATTTACAGACATCCCCAAATATGCTGTCCAGTCACTTCAAAAGTGAGATTGACTGCATATAAATTAAACCAACCAACCAACAAACAAATAAAAATGGCAATTTTTGTACCATAATAAAGCTTCACATTTTTGACATATCACTATTAAAAATCAAATTGATTTTCCAATTTAAATTTGATGAGGTGCTCAGAAAGAATCAATTTCTTTTCAGTTTATAACTTCATTTATTACTAATTCAAAACAAAATAGCATGCACATTTCCATTTAATGGGCTATCATTAACTATAGCACATAGTTTTTCTGCGAATGGTGGGCTGGCATGCACACACGCAGCTTGATTTGCACAAGTGGTGGGCCAGTGTGCATGGGCCGGAGTGCCTGCTGGCCTTCCACTTGCACAAATTGAGGTGCATACATGCACTCTCCAGCCAATCACTTGCATGGCCCAATTCCGAATAGGTTGAGTCCCGATAGTGAGTCGCAGCCCAGGGAGACTCCTGATTTAGACAAGCAACATTTAGGAATGACAATTCCATCACTAATGCAGTCATTCAATGAAAAATTGGGCAAAATTGATTTTAAAAAGTTCTTGCTTGTGGTCATAAGTCGAAGACTCCCTGTATATTGACAAGAGAAGATATGAATGTAGCTAGCTGTCAGGGTTCCAACGGATGCCCTAATTATACCATGAGCCTCAAGCCAAGTTTCAAAATAAACACAGTTATTTATTAGGAGCAACATGTCGGCACCTACACAAGTGGAGTCAGCTCTGCCCCAATTTATTTACAAGTCAACTATGACCCTGTAACACCCCTACTCCCAGTGTTTGTCATAAATCATATTCTCCAATGGAGCACTTTTGCGAGCTGTAGAGATCACGCTTCTGGGATACAGCCTTGAGAAAGGTATGTGTGGAATGTGCTTCTGTTTGTGGCTGCCATGCTACTGCATCAGTTTCCCCCTCCCTCCTACCTATGGCAACTCAATAGCAGGCCAGAAATGCTTTACTAGTTGACACTAGCCAAGGAATGCTACATTTGCTCTCACCTCCTGTGTTCAACAAGATTAAGGGAAGCATTTCTCTTCCCCACCTCTCATGCAAGTTGAGGTTTTAGCACACAGTGTTTGCAGAGAGTAACTTAGGCTTCATAATAGCCCAGAAATTTGAATTCTTAATTTCATTACTGTAGAACATGAGTTTGGGATCCTATCTGGTCATTCTATAAACAGGCTGATGAGATATGATACTACTGAAACATGATGCATCCTTTAAAAAAGGATAAGAATTGGAGTTTTGAGTTATGTTTCAACCCTTGTTGATCTCGATATAAGAATTTCCATTCACTAATATTCACTGGAAAAATTATCTTGGTTTGATGTAAATGAAAAAAAGATACAGGTAGTCCTTGTGTCAGCGTTCCAAGTATCATGTAGAATTAAATCAGAGTCCAAGGCAAAACTTTCCTTAAAGTTCCAATTTAATAAAGCAGATTGCTATGGAATCCCAATTCTGGAAATTACATCAGAATCCCACCCAGTTAAAAGTTCATGATCTTGTCCCCACACCGCAATCCATCACATGGTCCAATCTTCTTCTTCCACGTTAGCACCTACGCCCAGCTGCTTCCGGTCAGGTGCAAAGGTGCGGAGACAAAATATGACCTTGAGCTTCTAGAAAGGAATTTTTTATTTTGAAAACATCACATTCTACCCCTTGTTATTCCCCCACTTAATGAGAGTGTGGCAGGCCAAAGATTCTTAAAGGAACTGCTGCAGGCCTGAAAGGCGGCCTCTCTTCAAAAGAGACCTTGACTAACAGTTCAAATAGTGGCTGTTCAAAGTTAAATGGCACTGAAAAATGTGACTTATGACAACCTTTGCAGCATCCCCATGGTCACATGATCAAAATTCAGATGCCTGGCAACTGACTCAGATTTATGGTGGTTGCAGTACCCTTTGGGGAGGGGATGTCACGTGATCTCATTTTGCAACCTTCTGACAAGCCAAGTCAGTGAGAAATCTGGCTTCCTCATTGACTGGGCTTGTCGGAAGGTTGCAAAATGGTTACTAACTTGCAAGTTATTAATTTATTGACTGCAGTTATTCACTTAACATATGAGGCAAGAAAGATCATAAGGTGGGGCAAAACTCACTTCGCAAAGGTGTCACTTAGCAACCAAAATGTTTGGCTCCATTCTGGTCATACGTCAAGGACTACCTGTATAGAATTTTTTGAGGATAAGATTAAATTGGGGATAAGGTTAAATTTAACCCCAAGATTTATTTACGTTTTGCAGTCCCAAGCCATTTCCCAGCAATCTCAAACCTCTAAATAAATTTGCTCGGCCAAAATATCTACTGAGATTTTTTCCCTGTGCAAATATTGCTTCTAGCTATCCAGACTCATGATGTTGAAACACACAAGTTTCAAATAATTTCATTTCAACCAGGTTCAGTTACAGAGACTAACTAGATTTTATGTTCTCTGAAATATTTTTGTGTAAGGACATCTTTCCTTCAAATAAATGCATACATTTGACACTTTGAGTAGTATTATTTTTTTTGAGGTTCATTTTTTATTATTGCTGTATGATTTAAGGGTGAGATTATAGGGATTGGTATGTGTTTGCGTGTGGGTGTGCACAATTTCACGAAGATATTAACAACAAATATTACCCGCTCTGAAATTAATATGCAAGGGAAAATATAATAATACCAGGAAATGAAATATACTGACTCATTCAAACGAACTCCCTGAGATATGAGCATTAGTTTGATAAGCTAGAAATGCAGAAAGAGAGAAAAAGGGAGAGATTCTCAGTTGCAAACCAAATTCAAAGTTAATAGAAAAGCAAAATTGACATTAAGAGTCATAATTCAGTCCATTTTGACCCATATAAATAATAGATTGATATGGGTCAAAATGGGCTGAATTATCTTAGTACAAAAAAATAAAATGGCCCAAATCTTTACAAAAAAATGGTTGATTCTTTATGAAATCCTTTGGAAAGTTTGAATCTGCTTACAGACATTGCATGCTATTCTCCAATGTAAAAACAATTCAAAGAATTTAAAAAGTCATCTTAAATATGAGTAGGCTATGAGTGGTTGGCTTACTGAAGAATGTAATTGTTGTATTGTTTATTTAGCTCTGTCATTTTAAACAGCTGAGAGCCTGTTATAATGCCATCAGACCTTGAATCATGTTAATGTTTCAGTAATACCCCTCTAACTTAAGGTGACCAGATTTTCAGATTGGTAAAGAGGGACACCTTTGACCGGGGGGGGGGGGGGCTTGATTAGAAATTTTATACGGAGCAACAAATATTTTCATACAACGCAAAAATAGTATTGTAATATTTTTTTTCATTTCAACATAATTACAATTTACAAATATAAATTGTAACTGTTGCCAAACATCAAAATTTTGATCATGTGACCATGAGGATGCTGCAATGGTCGCTAAGTGTGAAAATGGTCATTAAGTGAAAAATGGTAATCAGTCACTTTATTCAATGCCATTGTAACTTTGGTCACTATACCACCTTTCTTGCCACAGTTCTTAAGTGAATAATTGCAACTGGTATTTTGTATTTTGGATAGAATCTTTTTTTAAATAGTCTAAGAAAGTTAAAAAAAGAATCCACACAGAATAAATTGAAGTAAAACATTTCAAACTATTCCACACAGAATAAATTGAAGTAAAACTATTTTTAAAAATTCTATGCACAATATATTTCAAAATATTGTGCATAGAATTTTTAAAAATGGTTTCACTTCAATTTATTTTGGATAGAATCTTTTTTTAAATAGTCTAAGACAATTTAAAAAAGAATCCACACAGAATAAAACTATTTTAAAAAATCCTATGCACAATAAATAAAATATTATTTTAAAATACATTAAAAAAATAAAAGAAAAAAACCCAGCTCACTTACCAGCAGGCAGGCACTCCAAGTCAATCCAGAATGATGTAGATGTTAATACAAAGAACTGAGCAAATTAAAATGGTGAAATTAGTCAGGGAAATATTTTTCAAAGAAACTTTGCCACCATTTTTTCCACACGAGCCGACCTCCAACCTTCATGCCCCTCCCCTCTGGAAAATCCAGGAAGGAACACTCGCGACTTCTCTAGCCAAGTATTTCCTGGAGCTCTATGGTATTGGATCATCTTTTCTTATAAAAGTAAGTAAAATGGGCGGGGGGGGGGGAGGTTCATTTTCTTGCTTTAACATTTTATCTTCAATGAGAGTACTGAGACATAGAGAGGGTTTAGACAGAGTGTCTTTTGTCTTGTCCCGGTTAGGATTTCTTAAGCAAATCCACTGGGCTTTCAACATGAAGCCAGAAAATCGGGACTTTTTTAAAACGCCCCAGGACACGGGACAAATTGTTATAAATTGTGACTGTCCCGCCAAAATCAGGACGTCTGGTCACCTTACTCTAACTATACTGTGTAGTGATGTGGGTTTATGACTAAACAGCTAGAAATGTGAGTGCAAATTAGAAGAAATGCAGTATGCTTCCAGAGGAACTTTTCAGAATTCACAAGCAGTTGCATTTGATAGATAGTTCTTCAACACGTTTTTGATTCTTTGGTACTATATATTTATATGCTATCTAATATCTATCTGATCACCCAACAGGGCTTGGATCGCAATAAAATTTGTTTAACATGTCACAGATTTCTTTGTGTGAAAGAAACCACATAAGTATATTTTTGTGTGGTTTTGTTTTGTTTTTGAGCTACCGAATGCAGCCTAAAGCATCAGAAATTGGTTTTTTTTCCCCCTTCAGGTGAAACATTTTTGGGATTAATCTTTGTAGTCTTGTGCCAATTAATTATATTAATAAATCCATTATTGTTCCTGAGACCAAGAGTGACATCCAAATCTCCATTTGCCCTTGTCATCACAGGGAGTAGCTAAGGATCACAGGAATTGCTTTGCATAATACACTCTGATGACACTATTAAAATGTAATTAGCAGCACATTTAATTGTGTGAGAAAGTCATGAAATCTTCAAATCTAGTTTAATGAGTACTTGACCCCTTAGTGTTCAGTTAAGAGGCGAAACATGGCATTTGGAAGAATCTGA
Source organism: Thamnophis sirtalis (assembly GCF_051295495.1). NCBI lineage: Eukaryota > Metazoa > Chordata > Lepidosauria > Squamata > Natricidae > Thamnophis > Thamnophis sirtalis. Next base: position 120,630,127 of record NW_028261386.1, read on the forward strand.
GATCATTTGAAACATTCTGTAAAAAAACAAAACCAAAGAGGCATGTATCCTGCAACAGAAAATGTGATTCTCCCTTTTTAAAGTGGCTGTATTTCTATTTGTTATAGAACAGTAACCGAACCAAAACTATGATTTTACTCATGACCCGACAAAAGCGCGAACGTCAAAAGTGCACCGACAAAACCGCGGCGCTAAAACCGCGATGTCAAAAGCGCGCCGACAACAGCGCACCGAGAGAAGCGCGATTTAAGTTAAGGTAAGGTTTAGGTTTAGGGTTAGGTTTAGGGTTAGGTTTAGGGTTAGGTTTAGGGTTAGGTTTAGGGTTAGGTTTAGGGTTAGGTTTAGGGTTAGGTTTAGGGTTAGGTTTAGGGTTAGGTTTAGGGTTAGGTTTAGGGTTAGGTTTAGGGTTAGGTTTAGGGTTAGGTTTAGGGTTAGGTTTAGGGTTAGGTTTAGGGTTAGGTTTAGGGTTAGGTTTAGGGTTAGGTTTAGGGTTAGGTTTAGGGTTAGGTTTAGGGTTAGGTTATAGCGCGCTTCTGTCGGCGCGCTGTTGTCGGCGCGCTTCAGCGCTCATTCGTCGGCATGGTTTTGTCGGCGCGGTTTAGTGAGGCGCGCTTTTGTCGTTCGCGCATTTGTGCTGGAACCGATTTTACTTGATTTGTTTTTTTCAAAGCTAAGAATATCATTTTAAAAAATGGGTCTCCAATCACAGAATCACTTCTTGTGAGATGGGAAGCCATATAAATGTAATAAATAAATACGGCTTTTTCAAAATTGGTAGAAATGTAAAGTCATGCTTTGGGGAAGAAAATTACTCTAGATTGACCTCCATAATTGTCCCATAAGATTATCTATTACATTATTTTGCATAAAAGTAAGATTAAAAATTGCCTCCACTGAAATATTTTTTAATAATCCTCCCTCTAACTTAATGCTTATATAATGTCTTGCCAGCGATGATAATAAATTATAACCTGATCCACTGAACATTTAATGCCATGTATGATTTAGTTATTGCATGCAAATGTTTAATCAATCAGGTTAAAAATTGTACCTATTCTTTTTAGCCTTAGTCATGAAAATCTTGTTATTTCCTGAGGGAGAAGACTCTTGCATTTTAATGCCAGAAGAGATTATTAATATCATCTATTATATTCTTGAGCCTTATGAAAGTTATCACTTATTATACCCCTATACATCTTTGCTGAGTAGCAGAGTTGCTGCAGTTCAGAGTTGTTTAATAATACAATAGTTTTTTAATAGTGCAGCAGGGGGAATGTGATGGAAATGTAGCCTGACTACATCTGCCCTCCCCAAATCCTGTGATCTCTGACTAGACCCCCATCTATCCAGCAGTCCTAATCTGCTGCAGAGTAGCTGCAGTAAAAGAGCTGTTTTACCCAGTGGTGGGTTTCAAAAATCGTTCGAACCTACTCTGTGGGTGTGGCCTCCTTTGAAGGAGTGGCTTGCCGCCCATGTGACCGGATGGGAGTGGCTTGCCGCCCATGTGACCGGATATGAAGATGCCGATGACACTTGTCAGAACCACCTTAAATTACCTCACACACAGCTCTGGCATGCATAAGAATATGATGTAATCTTGTTTTTGTAAAAGGCATCTTTGGTTTGCGTTAAAACAACTTCGACACACGCAATGTTCTGATTGCACCACAAATGCAGTAGTCATCCTTACCTTTCACAGAGGCACTGAGTTTTATAAATATGAGCATGATAGTGTAGAATAATCATCTCCAAGGACCAGTGGTGGGTTTCAAAAATTTTTGGAACCTCTTCTGTAGGTGTGGCCTGCTTTCCGTGTCCACTGGTGGAACCTCTTCTAACCGGTTCGGTAGATTTGACGAACCGTTTCTACCGAATAGATGCGAACTGGTAGGAACCCACCTCTGGTTTCACCGGAAGCAAACTAGGAATCTACCTGGCATATCCATGGTAGCTCAATGCACACTGGAAAGTTGTCAACTGGGATGAATACACAGGTACAACTTTGGAAACCTGAGTTAGAGCTTGCTCTGCTTAAGTTGAATCAAGAATGCTCCCATGCAGAGAGATTTCCATTTAACCCCCTAGATTTTCTCTGGAAAGAAAAAACATAGATGGGAAAGTGAGATAATTGCAAATGGGAAACCGCATTTCCTTATTCCTTCATAATACTCAGTGGATATGGTAGGATCATCGCACAATATAACAAGTTCTTCTGATGGCACCTTAATGTCAGGCACAAACAACCAGATACATAAAGAGTTTAAATTAACTTTTATTTTTATGTTGCCTGTTTCTTAGGAATCCTCTCAGACTGGCAGCTTTCCCCTGGGAAAAACTAGATACGGTTTCATGGCATTCAATGGGGGAATCGGACCTTGCCCTCTAGTATCTATATAAGAATTCCAAAATGATCTTCCACTTGACTTCTACTCCTGATTGGTGCAGTCTCTCTCCAACACTAAGAGGGAATAGTGGAGAGAAGAGATTTCCTTGAGATTTAAAATAGTGAGTCAGGATAGTAGATATTTAAAAGCGAATGAAAATAGGATATGTGAATGAGTAGATGGATGTATATATACTCCCATCTGGCTGCCCTTGGGTGGATTATGATCTCTGACAGGCAGAGATTCCATGTCTTCATGGTTCTTTGAAATATTTCCCCCTTCTTGTAAAAATACATTATAAAAATATGCATACCAGATAGATACTGGTAGATAGATGGATGGATGGATGGATGGATGGATGGATGGATGGATGGATGGATGGATGGATGATATATAGATTATATATATATAAAGGCAAAGGCAAAAATAAAAATAGTGGCTTTCTGTCTGGATGGTCTCTTGTGATGAGCCGATAGACAGCGAAAGGAAGCAGTATGCTTCCTCCCATATTTGGGCATACCAAGGGTTGTGACACAATACATATACATATACATATACATATACATACACATACACATACACATACACATACACATACACATACATACATATATACATACACGTACATACATACCATGTTTCTCCAAAAAGATGAGTCAACTTGAAAAGACGCCCTATCACATTTTTGAGTGCATGCAATCAAATTAAGCCCCATGCACAAAATTAGCCCTAATTAAGACCCCACCCACCCCAGCGTGCAGGGCGTGGGGCGAGGCACACAAGTAAAAAATAAGCCAGTGTGGGGATAGTGGGGTGCAGCTGCTTTACTTACCAGGCCTTGCACACCCCGACATCTGCCTCACCTTCTTCTGCGGCCGCTTGCCGCCATGCATCGCCCCAGCCTCCATTTCACCTTCAGATGCCTGCTCTATTATCGGCTGCAGCGGGCTTTCCGGAAGGCATCTGCAGCCGATAACAGTTGTTAAGTGAAATCACTGCAGTTGTTAAATTAATAATATTGTTCTTAAGCAAACCTGGCTTCCCTGTTGACTTTACCTGTCTGAAGTTGGCAAAAGGTGATCACAGGACCCCAGGACACTGCAATTGTCATGAGTCAGCTGCCAATCATCCGAATTTTGATCACATGACCACGGGGATGCTGCGAAAGTTGTAAGTGTGAAAAATGGTCGTAAGTCACTTTTTCCAGTGCCACTATAACTGTGAGCAGTTACTAAAGAGCCGAGGTGGCGCAGTCTTTAGGGTGCAGTACTGCAGGCCACTTCAGCTGACTGTTATCTGCAGTTCAGCGGTTCTAATCTCACCGGCTCAAGGTTGACTCAGCCTTCCATCCTTCCGAGGTGGGTGAAATGAGGACCCAGACTGTGGGGGCAATATGCTGACTCTGTAAATCGCTTAGAGAGGGCTGAAAGTCCTATGAAGCCGTATATAAGTCTAACTGCTAGTGCTATTGCTATTGCTAAATGAACTGTTGCAAGTCAAGGACTACCCGTATAACTATGAATAGCAGTAAAGTTTGCTCGTAGGGGGATGCAAAAGTTACCTGAGAATATAACCATTGACGTTATTGAAAATATTCTGCTTTATTCGACTAAAATAGAAGACATTGGGTTTCATGGTGTTTTGTGAGGACAGCATCTCCAAAGGAGGACAATGCATTTTGCTGCTGGCTTTGCTGCTTTGTGCATTAAACTTGTAAAAAATGCTCATTTTCATCTCAGGGCTTGGATTAATTTTGTTTTCACCGAAGAATGGCTCTGGACAGATCCAATTAGTCTTTGCTCCTCAGTTCACCCCCTGTAAACTGGAGATAATATTACTCCCCTTTCTCACAACAGCATTGTGATGATAAATACATGAGAGACATTTGGACACTACAAAGACAGGATAAATATAAACGTTATACTATTCATCCATCTCCAGCCATGAAGGCTTTAAACACAGAGAGGGAGAGGATCTCTCAGATTTATGAGTGCTGGAGAGCATGTTTCTCCGTGGGCCACTTGTAAGACACAGGAATCTATGTTTGTAATGCAAGAGTGGAGTGGAGCAGTGGTTAGAGTGCAGTACTGCAAGCCATTCAGCTGACTGTTATCTGCAGTTCGGCGGTTCAAATCTCACCGGCTGAAGGTTGACTCAGCCTTCCATCCTTCCGAGGTGGGTAAAATGAGGAGCCGGATTGTTGTTGGGGGCAATATGCTGACTCTGCAAACCGCATAGAGAGGGCTGAAAGCCCTATGAAGCGGTATATAAGTCTAACTGCTATTGCTATTGCTATTTTGATTACTTCTGCAGTTCCCAGAGCAATAAAGTCCTGAGGGTGTTTTAAGATGTAAAAAGGCAGCACCCAATGAAATGAAAAACATATTAGAATTTCTATTATCATGCTTATAACAGAAATGGTGCCAAGCAAATAAGAAACCGGGAAGGTCTCTCCTTTACCCACTCTCTGCTATTGGGTCCGTTATCTTTTGAGCAAAATCAATGTGTCGACAACTCAAGCCTGCTCCAAGAACAAAAACATAAAATAAAATGCTGCTTGAAATGAAATTCTTGACATTCCAATCACTCTCCCTCTATATAGCAAAGCCATATTTTCATAAAAGAATAAATTTGGGAGGGAGCTCTAATGAATATTTTAAATTGACTCCTTCAGTATATTTTCACGGTGATGGGAACATTTCTTTACCTTTTTTTTTAAAGGGCTATTGCAGAGAGACTCCCAGAAAGCACCAAAAGAAGAATAATAGCAATAGCAATAGCAATAGCAGTAGACTTATATACCGCTTCATAGGCCTTTCAGGCCTCTCTAAGCGGTTTACAGAGAGTCAGCATATTGCCCCCAACAATCTGGGTCCTCATTTTACCCACCTCGGAAGGATGGAAGGCTGAGTCAACCCTGAGCCGGTGAGATTTGAACCGCTGACCTGCTGATCTAGCAGTAGCCTGCAGTGCTGCATTTAACCACTGCGCCACCTTGGCTCTTAGAGAAACACGTCATATTGATTTTAAAAAGCAAAAGCTTACATGTTACCTTAAGGGATAGAGTACTTGTTCTCATAAGGAATATTTTAATTCAAGTAATTTATCTTGTTACTGCAATATAGCAAGAGCTTTTCCATTTCAAATAAGCCCCCTTTAGGCGTTATGCAGGTCTAACTGTGCAAAGAAAATCAAGACGTGTATTCAAGTTCCACTCGCATCCATGCCCTGTCTCCCCATAACTACGGTTGCCCGAATGTATTCAGGGGTGCACAATTATGGCTTTGCTCCAGAACTTCCTTGCCAACTCGGGAAATCAGTTGTGCAGTTGAAGTATAAATCTTCATCTCTCTCTTTTTGCTTGCATTTGGTAATGGTTGAATATGGCAACTTGTATGCTAAATCCATGAAAGTGGGTTCTTAAGGACTTTCTAGTACCCTTGGGAAACTGGTTTTTGAGGAGTTTTATAGCTACTACTAACCCATCTTTTCCAAATTTGGAATATTAGGTTGCGACACTAAGTTTATCCATATTTGGGTTTTTCAATCTCCTGTGCAATCAGAACAATATGATATGATTGTGGTGGCTCTCACCAAGATAATGACAAAGTTTGTAGCATATTCTGTATCAGCTGGAGGTTCCAGGCAGTTTTCCTATGTGATCCAATGTTGAATGTGTTGGTATTCAGTCAGTCAGAATAGATCTGGAAGTGACCTTGGAGGTCTTCTGGTCCAATATCCTGCTCAAGCAGAAAACCCTATACCGGGGCTGTTAAATCTGCGGCCCGGATGCATGACATGCTGGCCACGCCCTTGGCTAGTTTAGCGAAGGGGGGGGGCAAGTTGTGATACGTCACATGACAATGCCTTGACAATGCAAGTTTGACACTCCTGCCCTATACCATTTCATACAAGTGACTGTCCAGTCTATTCTTAAAAATCTCTACAGCAGTTAGCAGTTAGCAGTTAGACTTATATACTGCTTCATAGGGCTTTCAGCCCTCTCTAAGCGGTTTACAGAGTCAGCATATCGCCCCCACAGTCTGGGTCCTCATTTCACCCACCTCGGAAGGATGGAAGGCTGAGTCAACCTTGAGCCGGTGAGATTAGAACCGCTGAACTGCAGATAACAGTCAGCTGAAGTGGCCTGCAGTACTGCACCCTAACCACTGCGCCACCTCTAGTGATGAAGCACCCACTACTTCTGACAAGATGTTCCACTGGTTAATTGTCCTCACTATTAGGAAGTTCCTCCTTAGTTCCAGTTTGCTTCTCTCCTTGATTTGTTTCCACCCATTGTTTCTTGTCTTGCCTTCTAGTGCTTTGGAAAATAAGTTGGCCATCTCCTCTTTGTGGCAACCTCTCAAATATTGGAATACTGCTATCATGTCACCCCTAGTCTTTCTTTTTACTAGACTAGCCAAACCCAAATCCTGTTCTTCATATGTTTTAGAACTGTTGGAGGATTAATCTAATAAATCCTAGATCTAGTTAATCCTAGATGTGAAAAGGACATTTGCCTTCCAATTCTAATTGTCTGCAAGAATCTTAGTATGCTTTGTAAAGGGTTCTTTTCAAATCTGCTTATGAGTATATGATAAATATTGTTCTCTCTCCTTTTTCATTACCTGTTAGCACACATGAGCAAAACAGAACTATATTATATTAACAATAGACATTTTGCTCTTTTAAAAACGATATCATGGGACTTTCCACTAAATTGCATGGATTTCTTATTAGGAACTCTTATACTAAAATAGTTTTTGCTTCAAAGACAATTATTCTATAAATGTACTTATCTTATAATCTCGTTCCAAATTGCTGAATCCCATTTTAGAGGGGGAATAGAAATGCTGTCAGTCATGATCCTATTACATGGTCTTGGCAATGTAACAAAAAGATACAATTTTAACCCTAGATCATTTGTTTGTTGATAGATTATTACATTCTAAACATGTAAATTAAACAGCTAAAATTGGCCTTCGCTAATGTATTCTGCACCCTCTACTCAAGCATGTCTGAAAATAAATCAAGAACAATGTGAACAAATTTAATAGATTGTTCCAACAGAGAAAGAGATGTTTAGAAAGGGGAAAAAAAACCTTTGTTACTTTCCCCCCTTTTAGATGAGAATGATTATCTCACTTTCTGCCCAAGGCTAAATCACACAACCCAAGAATCATAAATGTGAAGAGTTAGTAATTTTTAAAACTCGTGAAAATAAAAGCTCATGAAAAAAACAGCACGTCTTCTGTTTTGCACTAGACACAAAGCAGTAGCCAGGCAGATCTCTAACAAGAGAGTTCTAGAATTACTATTATTGTTAACTGATGAGATTAGGATTGATTGTGGCAGTATACAGAGTGGATGGGTAAATTGTTAAATAGACAGATGCACCATTTCTAAACAGCCTGAAAGGTATATTGTAGATCAGTAGCAATGAATCCCAGGTAAATAGTTTTTCAGTAATACTGCTAAGCAATGGACAAGGCAAAGATGTCATTTTTATCCAATTGCTGCCAAAATGTTTTGTTATTCAGCCAACAAAAAATATTTTAAATTTGTTGTCCAAAAGAAGCTCTCTTGTTAAAACCACCATTACTAAGTCACAACAACTCTAAAGGATCAAACCAAAGCATCATCAATAATAATATTATCTAATGCACTTCCTCACAAGCTAAGTATTAGAATATTCATGAACTGGAATAGGACATAGCAACAGGTGAGTCATTGGGGACTGACTGGAATAGGGCATGGCAACAAGGTCAGCCAATGAATAGGCATAGCAACTGAATCAGCCAATGAGGACTGTTTAGAAACTGAAACAGTATTTGCTGGAGACAGCTAGGTGCCTGGGCGTGGCTTAGGCTTAGTTTAACTGCCCTGGATAGAGGAGCTTCTCTTTGTCTGGACTTGTCTGCTCTCTGAATTGAAACTAGAAACCAATCTCTTCTATCTACCATGTTGGAAGAATCTGCTGTTGGTATTCTACATTTATTCATGTGTTATTATATATATAAAGAAGTTAATGAATACTGCTGAATCATTTATCTGTGTGTGCTTTCTGGATTTGATTTTTGCAACAAACTCTGATATTAAAGAAATGTAACCTCTCTCATTTTGGTTTCCAGAGAAGTGTGAGTTTCTTTACCCTAATACTATTAACATTAGTTTGTTAGCCATATAGTCTTACAACTGACCATCCATTCCGTTTCTATGAGTCTCCTACCATAGTGGTTCAATGAGTTGGAAGTCATTCCAAAGCAGCTTTAGATAGATATTATGGAGGTACATTAAAAAATGGCTCTTTCGCCATAGGCTGAATGTTGTGTCTTCTAGTAGCTTCAGAGTGCTCTGACCAAGTAATGAATCATTTATATCATATCACTCTCTATCATCTGTTGTATCATTCCCACTGGCAGGAGGGTCCTCCCTCCCCCAACCTCGAGCCGAAGTGGCGCAGTGGTTAAATGCAGCACTGCAGGCTACTTCAGCTGACTGCAGTTTTGCAGTTCGGCTGTTCAAATCTCACCGGCTCAGGGTTGACTCACCTTTCCATCCTTCCGAGGTGGGTAAAATGAGGACCCGGATTGTTGTTGAGGGCAATATGGTGACTCTGTAAACCTCTTAGAGAGGGCTGAAAGCCCTATGAAGCGGTGTATAAGTCTAACTGCTAACTGCTATTGCTAACTTAATTTAAAACAAATATTTCAGTCCTAGTTGCTGTGAGTTAAAGTTTCCAAAATGGAATGCCCACTTAAGTTGAGGTATTTAACTCATAATTCTCAAGTAATTGACTTCACACATCTGGAAGGCAAACTAGTTGGAGAAGGCTGGCCTTGGATCAGAGTGACAATGGTGCCGCTTTCTTTCATGTACTTAGGTCCACATCAGAAAAGCTACTTGCCTCTTGTGTTGCTTGACATAAGATGGTGATTTCTCAATTGGGGCAATGAAGCAATGGAAAAAAGTCATCACTTTTAAAGCCCTTCATGGTATTGGACCTGGGTACTTGAGAGACCGCCTGCTGCCAATTACCTCCCAAAGACCCATTAAATCACACAGATTAGGCCTCCTCCAGGTTCCGTCTACTAGCCAATGTCATCCGGCCACTACCCGGGGGAGGGCTTTCTCTGTGGCGGCTCCGGCCCTTTGGAACGAGCTCCCCGCAGAGATTCGGACCCTCACCTCTCTCCAGGCCTTCCGAAAAGCCGTTAAAACCTGGCTGTGTCGGCAGGCCTGGGGTCGATGAGTTCCCTTCCCCTCTCGAATTGTGTGGCTGTTGGTTGTTTTAAACGCCCTTTTTGTTGTAGTTTTTGTGTTTCCCTTCCCTTTCTTGGGTTTGTGCGCCGCCCTGAGTCCCGCTGGGAACAGGGCGGCATATAAATAAAATGAACCTCGAACCTCGAAAAAACACCATTTTGCTTTTGAATCCAAAGCACTATAAAACTACCAATTAACTAATCGTCATATTCAAGGTTTTGCTTTTGAACTTTGTCCCTTGGGGTACCTGGCAGTGCCAAGAGCATCAGAAATCTTGCTGCCTGGGCTGAGAAAATGCCACTTTTCCGTGACCTGATACACCTTGATAGTGATGTCGTTCTGTCTGGAAACGCTCTTTCTGCTAAAATTCATGAAGCTTCTTTTGTTACATCTCTAAGGCAACCCTTTCCTTTGTGAACACTGAATGAATGGCAATTTTGGCTTTTTCTTTTCCTTTCCCCCTTTCAAATGGTATGTTTCAATGTTATTTTCCTGGAGAAAATCTACCTATGTGGTTTGCTAAGAGGCAAAGTTAACTTGATGGTGATGCATAATTGATCAATATTACTGTAATATATTGTTTTTATTGGTGCAATTTTGTACCTCCTATTGTAAGCTCTTTTGATACGCTTTTGTGCAGGAAACAGTTTTGCAATAAGTTGAGTGGACAGATCAAGTAAAGAAGCATGCTTACAAGTTGCCTCCTCCTGGTGGATGGCAGCATATACATGTACACATCTCCCTGTTTCTAAATGCAACGTTGGAGTTCTGGCGCATGAGAAAACGGATTACAACTATAATCTAAGATGTGATTGTCTCTCTTTCCAAGTGAAATAGAACAGCTTCTTTTGCATTACAGCCTCCTCACCTGCAAGATAGGCTATGCCACTGAAGCATAAACGTCAACAGATTTCACAAAGGCTACCAGTTCATGAAATTTGCAAGTGGTGATCAGGCAGCTAGGTAGATAATAAAACTTCTCTCTTTGTGGAAAAATAATAAAATGTATAAAATCATAAGTAGGAGTTCTTTGAATATCTGCAGTGATCTGACTGTTACATAATTACTGTATTTCAGCCTTCTTCATTCATGTTAAATATTAAGATTAAAAGGTCAAATCTGCTGAATCAAACCAAAGGCTTACTTAATCTGATCCCAAAGAAAGCGTGCCAGAAAGATTTTGGAGGTAACAGCACACTCCCACTAAAGTGAGAAAGGCAAGCTACTGTATATAAACAGGGAGCAAACCCACACTCACTTCCACTGATGATGTTACCTAATTGGGTAATGAAATGCCTGCAAGCAAACAGTAAGGGCTCTATAGTTCAACCCTGAGCTACATATAATTGTCTTCTGTTGAATGTTAGCTCTTTATGGTTGTTTACATTCAGCTATCCATCTGTTCAGTTCAAATATATTCTTGGGGGAAAGTTCTTTGTATTCTGTTTTTGGTTCTACCACAATGAATAATTCGATAGACCTTGGAAACACGAAAATGCTTCTTTATCATTAATATTAACTGTATCTTTCTTTACTCAGCTGCTATTTTCAAAAATACAAAACAATTCTCCCCCCCCCCAAAGTGGCACAAAAAGTAGCCAACTTCTTATACCTTGTCCCAGTGGTGGGTTTCAAATTTTTTTAGAACCTCTTCTGTAGGTGTGACCTGCTTTGTGGGCTTGCTGGCCATGTGACCGAGTGGGAGTGGCTTGGCAGTCATGTGACTGGGTGGGCATGGCCAACTTGTAAAATGTGGTGAAACTCACTTAACAACGCTCTTGCTTAGAAACCAAAATGTTGGCTCAGAAACTCTGGCATTTGCAGTGTGCAATTCTTAATGCTGTCAAGTTGCAAGACCCTTGCACCCGTAACCCTTTAGAAAAAAAACCCCAGGGGTGTTCAAGCTTGACAGCTTTAAGACTTGTGGACTTCAACTCCCAGAATTCCTCCTCTCGCTCTTCATCTTGATGATGTGCGGACGGGCGGGGGGGAGGGAGCTGGAACTGGTTCTAAATGGCACTGTAGATTTGTGGAACCTCTTCTATGGAAGAGGTTAGAACTGGCAGGAACCCACCCCTGCCTTGTGCCCACTAGATCTTCATGTATGTTTTACTGCACAGGCAGTCAGGGGCATACAAAAGGGGCAGAGGTTTGATTGCACTGTCATAACTGCCATCTTTTTTTACCTCACCCCTATAGTCGCCCCCGCAGGTGATGCTCCAGTTTCCTCAGTTACTTCAGACAATGTGGTATTCATTGCATGAAGAAAAACTATAGCTTTTTTTCAAACAAGTGAAAAATATCTAGACTTTAGAAGAAAAAATGCATTAAAAGCCATTACCTTCTCTTCAGAATAAGTTTCATTTTTTTATCGTTTTATGGCTCTGAATTCAGTTTTAAACCATTGACAGCATAATGACAGAAGTTTGCGGCATAATTGTGGCACTACTTATTCTACTATTTATCTTGACTTGAAAAATGGCAGATTTTTTTGCCTCTGCAAGCTGAGAAAAAACATTTGATATATCCTGCCCAGCAGTATATTCCTCAGAATTGCATTTCTCACCTACTGTGCATCTTTTTCTGTCGCCATCACAGGTTTCCCCCCCTCCCCCAGCTTCCTCTATCTTTCTGATGATTCATTTTATTAAAAACAAGATGGATCTTGTAGCCGCTTAAAGGTGAGAATCCACTTCGTCTGATGCACAAACCTATCGCCAAGTTGCACATGGGCACAATGCATGGATGAGGCTATATACTCACAGAAGCATAATCGCAAACACATCTGTCTGCCTGTTTGTGCACATGTGTGCATATATGCATATGTACGTAATGTATACAGAGAGAGTTACGAAGAAATTGCTCAGTATCCTTAAAGTAGACGAAAGCTTAAGGATATGTAAAATAAGAATAACTATTCATAATTATAATTATTCACACGCATTAGTCGCAGTAAATGCTTAAAAATAAACATTTTAGCATGGTTAAGGTAATTAATAGTAGTCATCTGGTGAAAGTTTAATCTTACTCAAGGATCAAGCCTTATTTTAGTATTTCTTTGATAATTCTCCTATGAAGGGGATAGCAGGCCGCAATTTATTACCCTTCCCCTCTTTTTATGATGATGATTTTTATGATGTCTCTGCCTCTGTTCTTGTACCCTCACAATTTTAGCCCTTCCCATATACGCATTGGATGAACCTCTGTAAAGCCAAACCTACATCATATTATTGTTCGTTGAACAATCAGCCAGAGGTTTGGACTGGATTTGGAATTTTTTTTTGTTGATCTATTCAGTTCTTCCCAAGTGGTTTTGAACTGATGGTGATTTTGTCAATGCTGACGGTATTCAAGTTGGGCTCCAGTGTTTTGGGATTGTACCCAAGGCATCTATTATATTGGAACTAAGCTTGTTTTCTTTTGCTACAATTATTCTACCTCTATTTGCTGATCTTTGTATTTGTGATTCTGTCCAGTTCTTTCACTTCTCTTCTGCTGTCTCCAAGTAGTACAGTAGAATACATATATTTCATAGCAAGCTCCCTTTCCCTTTTGCACTTTGGATCAACAGCATTATCACCACCACCATCTCTCTCTGCCAAAGAGAGGTGCAGATAAATCTTCAGAAAAAAAATACTATTCAGAAAACCCTGGGAAATCGTTTCATCCTTCTGGCCATTCTTCAACAAAGAAAATTTCAGCATGAATCTTCCAAAATATAAGTGATCGATATTTTCCATTATGTAGTTTTACAGAGGAGCAAGACTCCAACTGATATTGGACTCTGTTATCATCAAAGCCTGCAATTTTTACCGTCATGCTATTCATGCTTGGGGATGGATGGCAGGATTCCTCAAAGAGAGCCAGTTTGATGCAAGCTAGAAATCATGATACCATGACTTCTAGTCCTCTGCCTTAGGCACAAAACCAATTGGGTGACTTTGGGCCAGTCACTCACTCACCCTCAGACCTAGCAATAGCAATAGCAATAGCAGTTAGACTTACATACCGCTTCATAGGGCTTTCAGCCCTCTCTAAGCGGTTTACAGAGTCAGCATATTGCCCCCAACAATCCAGCTCCTCATTTTACCCACCTCGGAAGGATGGAAGGCTGAGTCAACCCTGAGCCGGTGAGATTTGAACAGCCGAACTGCCAAACTAGCCGTCAGCTGAAGTAGCCTGCAGTACTGCACTCTAATCATTGCGCCACCTCGGCTCTAGACCCAGGAGGGAGACAGTGGAAAACTACAACTAGTCCAAATGGTTCCAAGATATCAAAAGAATAACAATTATCTTGACATGATTGTGGAGCTTATGTGCTCTGCAGAAAATGAGATCTATGCCAGAGGTGCAAACATAATAGACAGGTCTCATCAGAGTAGCCAGACGAGGAGCATCTCCCATAAATAATATGGTAAGAGTAACTTAGAGAAACAATACTGGAATGGTCATTGCCTGAATCCATAAAGGCAATGCTAGATGATGAAGTTCCTCAATATCTGGTGACAGATGGACTATAGAACTCAGGACTGTTGGCTAAGCAGACAGGGCCAGCAGTTGTAAGATTACTGGTTACTTACTTGTCACAAATATTTAGAGACTGAAAAAAAAGTTGCTATTACAAATCAAATTCATCAAGAAGAGGCTATCTGAAAAGAATGCACCAGTTCTTGAAAGAAATAGCATGCAGTATCAGAAATACCGTAATAGAACAGGCTTGCAGAGCAACATCGAATTATAATACAAAACTAAGTGTTTACAGAAGTAGAATTGGAAGAACTATAAAGGTCTAACCAGGGCAAAGAAATCAAAATCTTGCTAGAAGTGATTCAAACAATAGAGACAAACCAGGAAGAGTTAGTAGAGCAATCTAGTGTCACTAATGAATAGTTTTCATTCCTAAACCTATCTTTTATCTTTTAATGAGGAATAAAGCCTTCTAACTAAAAAAAGAAGAAGAATTGAAACTAAGAATAACTGAGTACTTAGAAGTGCACAAAAGCAACAGAATAAGTTTGGCTGCATTGAACCTTGTTACAAAAGAAACCCCCAGCTAACACAAATATTAAAAGTTGCCAATACTGTAATATTAAATGTAAGCGCCAATTCCCTGAAAGAAACAAACCAACTGTTGTACAAAATGGCTACAGTTGTAACGCAATATCTTGGATACAAAATTAGTAAAGGAAAAAAAAAGATAAACAATGCATCACCAAAATGAAAGATCAGGTTGGAAAATAAGATCAGCATGCTAAAAACAGATGTAAGCAAGCTAGAACAGATGAAAGAAAAGCTGAAGAACAAGAAGATCAAAAAGTACCTAATCAAGAAATATCACCTCGAGATAGGAAAAACCGAAAAAGCACTGGAGATAATAAATCAGCATACAATAGCCATCATCAGGAAAATCAGATATGGGGCTCAAATCACACACTACAGGGCATAATCTCCCATTTCAACTACCGAGATTAGGGGTGACAATCTGGCAGCCCATGGGCCGGATGTGTCACCCACAGGCCACGCCCACCGCAGCTCCACAAGGGGGAAAAACTTCGCAAAACATCATGTGACGGCAACACGATGCTGTGAGTTTGACACCCATGACCTAGATGAAGTAGAAAGAAGAAACTGTTATCATTAAGCTTATAATTACGTTACTTCATCAATATTGATGACATCTTAAGTATAATCTTTATTGTCATTGTACTTAAATACAATGAAATTGATTTTAACCTCACTGGTGCAAAATTATAACAGAAACGAAAAAAGAAAGAAAAAAACACTAGCGTGTGCATGGAGTGATTGTGGTTGTATTTAAAAGTCTCACAGTCCAAGGATAGAAACTATCTTTAAACCTGTTTGTTCGGCTGGCTATACTTTGATGCCTTCTGCCTGATGGTAGAAGTGCACAGAGACACTGACCAGGGTGTGAATCATCTCTGAGTATCTTCCTTACTCTGCTAAAGCAGCGAGATCTGGCGATGTCATCCAGTGGTGTCAGAGGGCAACCAATGGTTTCTTGTGCCGAATTGATCACTCTCTGTAGTGCCTTCCTGTCGGCAGCTGTTAAACCAGCATAGCATATCGTAATACAGTATGTGAGGACACTAGCAGAGAATGGTCCTTCTTCTTGTGTAACTATTGGGTGATGGTACTAATTAATAGATGTTTAAAAGCTAAGCTATATATTACATTAAATAACAGCATGCAGTTGCTTAGGGGATTGTTTTTGTTTTAAATTGAAAATGTGGGATCAATTTTATCCAGCATCACAGTGCAAATGGAAGGGTGATTGAATCACGCCCCTTCTTCAGTAGGATTCTACTCACTATCTTGTGGGAAACATGCTCATTGAGATCATGGGGAGGCCGAGGTGGCGCAGTGGTTAGGGTGCAGTACTGCAGGCCACTTCAGCTGACTGTTATCTGCAGTTCAGCGGTTCTAATCTCACCGGCTCAAGGTTGACTCAGCCTTCCATCCTTCCGAGGTGGGTAAAATGAGGACCCAGATTGTTGGGGGTGATATGCTGACTCTGTAAACCGCTTAGAGAGGGCTGAAAGCCCTATGAAGCGGTATATAAGTCTAACTGCTATTGCTATTGCTATTTTCTTAAAATTAATTCTTGCAATGGAGTATATATACAAAGCTGGAGAAAGCACACCCTACATAAGTTAGGAAGATGATCCAGATTGCTTTCTTCCACTAAATTTCTAGCAGCCAAAAAATGAACAGAAAATGTGAGTTTGATAAAAACTGAAACCTGATTTCAATTGTTTGGTTTCCGTGAGATTGAAGCAAATTCAAGTTGTAGCACGGGGCAACAATCAGAAGCTCTCTGAACCCAATCAGATCATTCTGGTTTCTGATTACACACTTGGGGTTTGAAACTGTCTAGTTCCCCCACTGCAGGTCTACTAAATTTATTGAGCATGACTCAAACTTCATTACATTGGTGATGCCATATTGGGACCCCTGCCATGAAAAATAGAAGAAGCACTTTGACACTCACCACTCTGGGCTGTCTAATGGCAATGCCACTTATATACTGCTTTACAGTGCTTTACAGCCCCCTATAAGCAGTATACAGAGTCACCATATTGCCCCTCCCAACAATCTGGGTCCTTCCTATCTCGGAAGGATGTAAGGCTGAGACAACCTTGAGCCGGTGAGAATCGAACTGACGAACTGCAGGCAACTGGTAGACAGCAGAAGTAGCCTGCAGTGCTGCATTCTAACCCCTGCGCACCACAGTTAAAGTAATTGCCCCCAAGTAATAGCAAACCCTAAAAACGTGTTCTACATATAAGACATGAGATCTTATTAGAACAAATAACAATTGAATTGCAATTGAATTATGTAGCAGTTTGAGAGGCTCCAGGATTGCATCTGTAGTACTCAGCTGTGTTTACATTTCCTCCTGATCTTTTCTCAATACACTTGGCTTATTTTACAAAGAAAATAAACTTCATTTTCAAAGAGTGAAATTAACTAATTTTATCACTGAAAATTCTGGACAATTCCCAAAATTGTCTCAAGCGACACATGACTAAAAATAAAGAGGAAGAGACAAAAAGTTCAATTTGTACTTTTCCCTTAAATGCATCATCTGTCGGCCCTGTAGCTCAAGCTCAAGCTTCATTTTCACCCTTACCTATTTAAAAAACAACTAGTTATAAAAATAAATCATGCTCTGTAATCAAAGTCACTTTTGAGCCAGGGTCTTTGTAGGCACAGGGGTCTATGCATATGTCAGTGATAACATGTATCCTTCCAGGGTCATGGCTGTTGCATGCCAAGTGGAATTTTCAGGGCTGGGCTGCTACGGGTTTGCCCAGGTTTAGAAGAACCCATAGCTAATGTTATGGCTGGTTAGGAGAACCTCTAAATTCCACCCCTGTCTGGCCCTGCCCACACCTGCCCTCCAAGGAGTTTCCACATGGCCTGTTTTGAATGTAAGGTAAGTACAGGGCCTTGCGGAGGCTCGGGGTTAAAATGGGCCTTCTGGAAGTTTCGGAAGGCCAGAAACGGGCCTGTTTCTGGCCTCTGGAGGGCCTCCGGAGCCCAGAGAACCCTCCCAGAGGCTCAAGAAAACCCTCCAGAGCCTGGGGAAGGAAGCCAACTAGGCCACGCCCACTATGGGCATGCTCACCCAGCAACCAGGCAGAGAATCCGTTGCTGAAATTTTTGAAGCCCACCCCTGGGAATTTTGTATCTTCTTGAATTTGGGAAGTGTTGTGACTCAGCAGAAGTTTGCTGTGAGTTGAGTCGGGATGCAGGAATAATGAGCAGCTGTTGCTCATTAGTGTCGTCTTCTGGAGATAAAAGACGGATGGTGCCACGCCTTAGTGGCAGAAGTCAACGTTCGTTCGTGGTTCGTCGTTCGTCGTGTGTGGTTCATCGTTTCGCGATTCAAAGAGGCACTTGGATAAGTGATTTGCTTTCTGTAAACCTGATTCAAAGAGGCACTTGGATAAGTGATTTTGCTTTATGTAAACCCGGTTTGCTGTAAGAGCTTTTTGTTTTTGCTTTTGCTGTGTAACGTTTTGCCAGAGGGTTCCACCACAAAACCGCGGAGGACAAAATCGCGCTCGACGAAAGCGCGCATTTGACGTCATCACAGCGCAACGAAAACATCGCGCTGTGATCGAAAAATGTAAAAATAAAGCGAAAACCTTACCCCAACCCCCCCAAACCTAACCCTAAACCTAACCCTAAACCTAACCCTTAACCTAACCCTAAATCTAACCCTAAACCTAACCGTTAACGTAACGCTAAACCTAACACTAACCCTTAACCTAACGCTAAACGTAACCCTAACGCTCTAAACCTAACCCTAACCCTTAACCTAACCCTAACCCTGAACCTAAACCTAACCCTTACCTTTATGTGAATCGGCTTGCTTTAATTTTAATTTTATTTCAATTTTTAATTTTTTTCATCGCGCTGTGATGACGTCACATACGCGCTTTCGTCGAGCGCGATTTTGTCCTCCGCGGTTTTGACGGGTCATGTTGCCAGAGACTTTATCTATGTTTATTTTTGGGCTTGCAGCCAGCTTGAGCCAGGACTGATAAAGATATTTCCTTTGAAGTTCTGTCTGACTGTCATTTGTGAACGAGCGAAGAGGGGGGGGGTCAGAACAGGGAAGTATGATGGAATGTAGTGAGGAGATGGATCCATAGGATTGAATGGGTATTGGGACACGTAGTGGTTATTTCAAGACGAGTTCTTTGTTGTTTCATACCAGACTGGCAAGTCTGCATCTACTATCTGCATCTACAATATACCCTATTAGGAAAGGGCTGCCTTCACTCTCTTTCTTTCACACAAGATAATCTGGGCTGAGTTGCCTCTTACTCTTCCAGAATGCAATCCCTCCTACATTCCATTCCGTGACAGGAAGACAGTTAATTTCAAAGAATAGAATGGCATGTCACAGAAATGGTTAAGGTTGGGTACCCCAAAGTTTGCTTAGAAGCAATCAGTCGGTTCTTAACACAAGTCATAGAAATATACACTTGAGAGGGACAGCCTTGCTCAGTGCAAGAATTATAAATGAAACCATCTTTAGCAGATGGCTTCTTAACGTCTGTTCAGAGATGAGCAGTGGAGTGCACCCTCCTTTTGAGTAATTGGTTCCACTGTCAATTTTTTCTTATGATTCAAAGTTTTTCCCCCCTCACTAAAATTCGGTTGAAATCTGAATTTCCTAAATGCAAGATTCCTTGTCTTGCATTTAGGAACAATACAGAACAGGTCTTTTCCTGCGTAGCATCTTATTTATCCAGATCCCACTAAATTGTGTTTACTGCAGTGGAATCCTTTTACTCACTGTTGCTCCAGCGTTCAGTTCATAGTAACACCACACACATCAAAACTAGTTGGACCAAATCATCATCATAAAAAGAGGGGGAAGTGTAATAAATTACTAAAAAGTCTAGTGCTAAAGAAGGCAATCTTCTATCCCATCCAGATTACAGGTAGAAGTTGACATATTTCCACATCTTCATTGTGCTGCACTATAATCTGGAGTATATCCATAGTTCATGAGACTCAGGGAAAGGAAGGAAATAGTACATGTAGTTCTCAACCATTCATTTAGTACTGTTAGAAGTTACAGTGGCACAGAAAATGAGCGTTTTTCACTTTTAACCTTTGTGACGTCCCCATCAGTGGTGGGTTCCTACCAGTTTGGACCAGTTCATCTGAATCGGTAGTGGTTTGGCGGCCTGGGTCACTGGAACCGACAGCAACCCAGGCCTGCCACAGCCCGACACCGGTTCTCCAGACAGCACCATACATGCTGCCATCTTGTTTTTTTGCTTCTACACATGCGCAGAGCATTTTTTATTGCACTGCACATGTGCGCAGCGCACATCAAGCTCACGCATGCAAACCACACATGTGTGCACGCCACTGTTCCCTCTAAGGTGCGCGCCTGCGCGGCCGCGCACGTGGCTAGAAACCCCCGCGCAGAGATTTCTAACTGCCGCGCAGAGCTTTCTACCAAAGCAAACGTGGGGAAGTCCTTTGCAGGCGGCTAGAACTGGCCACCTGCAAAGGACCTCCCCAGACTTGTTTTGATGAGCCGCCCGTGGCAGTGGTGCCTCTCTCTCCACGCGGAGCACCTGAGCTGGCCCCCGCGTTATCCCTCCCCCTTCCTCCTCTGCCGTGCTTTTGAGGCCGCGGGAGCTAGTAGGAAAGCGGCGGAGGCGATGGCAGGGATAACCCAGAGCCCAGCTGAGGTGCTCCGAGCGGAGGGGGAGGCACCACCGCCACTGCTTTGCCGGTGAAGGAGAAGGAGCAAGAGGACTGGCAGCTTTGAAATGGTCCCGCCGGCTGCAGATTTGATTCGGCGTAAGCAGGGGCCGAACACATGCTGAGCCGACTTTGCGCAGTGAGGCGGAGTAATTCAACCCCCCCCAAAGAACACGTGTCCGTGTGTGTGTGTGTGTGTGTGTGTGTGTGTGTGTGAGAGAGAGAGAGAGAGAGAGAGAGAGAGAGAGAGAGAATTGGATCAAAATTGGTGGCCAAAGGAGTGGAAGGAAGGAAGGAAGGAAGGAAGCAAGCAAGCCCTGCCCCCTGTGAAAAAAACTGAAGATGGAGCAGTGAATGAATAAACCATAAAAGCAACAAACAGTTAATGCGTAAGTAAGCTGAGGAGGAAGTTCTCAACTAAGGAAGCAATATTAGAAAGAAATATAAAAAGCTCAATATGCCAAAACACTTATTTTAGTCTTCATTTAATTACTTGTATTGTAGTCTGATGTAACATGTTTTTAAAGTTAACGTTAGTTAGAAAAGATAGGGTACAAAACTTAAATAATAAAAAAAATTCTACATTCATTTTGAAAAATAAATGCAATACTTGATTAATTTCATATCTTTATTTAAAATAGTTTTGGCATGGCATATCATTTTATTGACTCAGTTGGAAATGATGTGGATGTTGTATCTGATTCTGAGGCATATATATTCTTAAGTAACATAACATATAGCATATTGTCCAAACTTGCTAGACTATTTAATTGATCTTATTACTTTAAAGGGGGAGAGTTTCATGATAAATTATTTTATTACATTTATGTTGCATTTATATATTATATTTATTACATTTATATTCCACATTATATATTTGTATTGTTATTTTAGTGTTTATTGTCAATTTTGATAGATATATTGATATATCAATACTGATTTTAATCATACTAAATAACAATTACTGCTATTATTTATCAGCATTAAATATTTACATTTTTAATATCGAGTTAGTCATATTTTAGAATAATAGGATTATCTTTTAATAGGATAATTGGCAAAATCTAATTCAAATGTGATGGGTTGCATTCCAAAGGAATGTGAGAGGACAGGTTGCCTGCAAAATGCCAGGACCCAGGACCTGTTGGTGCCATGTCTCTCTCTAGCCAGTCTAATGATCTAAAAGCTGAGCAGAAGTCTTTTTTTTTTTCGG
This sequence comes from Thamnophis sirtalis, assembly GCF_051295495.1. Taxonomy (NCBI): domain Eukaryota; kingdom Metazoa; phylum Chordata; class Lepidosauria; order Squamata; family Natricidae; genus Thamnophis; species Thamnophis sirtalis. Next base: position 120,651,745 of record NW_028261386.1, read on the forward strand.
GTGAGCGGAAAAGTATAGTGTTTGAGTAGCACATTTTCATGCCTGGCATTCATCAGGCTGAAACCTCGCTCACAATTGGTGCTTGGCGCTTGGAATGTTGCGCAAATGTCCAGCAGACGAGACAGAAGTTCAAACTGTTGCTCTCTTAGGTGCTCAGGCATGAAACTGTGCCGCTCAAACACTATACTTTTCCGCTCACCCTGAAAAAAAATTAGAGGGAACATTGGTGCACGCTACGCCCACAAGAGAACCAGCAGTAGCGACTGCTGGAACCCGCCCCTGATCCCCATGGTCACATGATCAAAATTCAGACATCTGGCAACTGATTCGTATTTATGATGGATGAATGGATGGATGGATGGATAGATAGATACAAGGGGTTGGCTTCAAAAATTGCAGCAATGGGTTCACTGCCCCGTTGCTGGGTGAGCGGGCCATGGTGAGCATGGGCTAGTCAGCCTCCTGCATAATGTTAGGAGTGGGGCATTTTTTGCCCTCCTCAGGCTCCGGAGCTTTTCTCAAACATCCGAGAGGGCAAAAACTGTTTCCCCTGACCTCTGGAGGCTGGAAACAGGCCTGTTTCTAGACTTCCAAAACTTCTGTAGGCCCCCCCTTTTTTTTATCCTCCCCGAGCCTCTGCATATGCCCTGCACTTACCTGGCATGTTGAATGGGCCGTGTGGAGACTCCTGGGGTGGGTAGGGTCGGAGGGACCTGGCAGGGGAGTCATTTGGGGGTTTGCCAAACTGGGCAGAATCCTAGCTAGAGGATCACCTGAACCCATACAAACCCTCAGCAGCCCACCCCTGGATGGATGGATGGATGGATGGATGGATGGATGGATGGATGGATGGATGGATGGATGGATGGATAGATAGATAGATAGATAGATAGATAGATAGATGATAGATAGATAGATAGATAGATAGATAGATAGATAGATAGATAGATGAAAGATAGATAGATAGATAGATAGATAGATAGATAGATAGATAGATAGAGGGGTGGGTTCCTGCTAGTTCTAACCTCTTCTGTAGAAGAAGTTCCACAAATCTACAGTGCCGTTTACAACTGGTTCCAGCTCCCTCCCCCCGCCCGTCCGCACATCATCACGATGACGAGCCAGAGGAGGAATTCTGGGAGTTGAAGTCCACAAGTCTTAAAGCTGTCAAGTTTGAACACCCTGGGTTTTTTTTTCTAAAGGGTTAAGGGTGCAAGGGTCTTGTAACTGACAGCTTTAAGACTTGCGTGCCTCAAATGCCAGACTTTCTGAGCCAACATTTTGGTTGCTAAGCAAGAGCGTTGTTAAGTGAGTTTCACCACATTTTACAAGTTGGCCATGGCCACCCAGTCACATGGCCAGCAAGCCACTCCCACCCGGTCACATGGCCAGCAAGCCACTCCCACAAAGCTGGCCACACCTACAGAAGGGGTTCTAAAAAAATTTGAAACCCACCACTGGATAGACAGATGATTGATAGATAGATAGATAGATAGATAGATAGATAGATAGATAGATAGATAGATAGATAGATAGATAGATAGATAGATAGATGATAGATAGATAGATAGATAGATAGATATAGAGATAGATAGATAGATAGATAGATAGATAGATAGATAGATAGATAGATAGATAGATAGATAGATAGATAGATAGATAGATAGATGATAGATAGATAATCTGTGTATGACTTTTGGCAATATTTTTTGTCTCTTTTCTTAAGTTCAGAAATAGGTATTGACTGTTGAAGAATCAGAAAAATGAGATTCCGTTTTGGAAAACTTGTTATTTAAAAGCTCTTGTCTATCACGCTCTGCTAAAATGTTGTGCCTTCCAGTCTTCAGATGTTCTCTCAGTTGCTATCACAGAAGTTGAGAAATGTAGAAAATAAAGGTGTATCAATATGGAGAGCCAGTTAGCTGTCGCTAGGAACCAAGAGGCTGTGTGATATAGTCCTGCCTTAGGCATGAAAGCTGACTGAGTGGCTGGTCACCCTGTCAGATTAACCCAGCTTAATCCAGGCTTGTTGGGGTAGGGAAAGTGGGAGGAGGAAGGAGTATTAGGTATGTTCACTGTCTTTGAGTTATTTATAAAAATAACAAAGTAGTATGCTATTTGAGATTCAAATTATTTATTTCTTTCATTAAAAACAGAGCTTTCTCATATTGCTCAATCAGCTCGCAGTCGAACAGAAACATTTCTGACTGAAAAACTAATGCTGGGCTGCTTTGCCTACATAATACAACATTTAAAAGCTTCTTGGCCTCTACCCTAAATCTCTGCTACTGACACATAATTTGACCTCCCTTTGTGGATTCAGGGACATAATAAAATGATTTAAATTATTTCTGAATCAAAGGCTGGCAAATTAGGGCCTAGCATTGCATTCTAATGCCAGAGAGACTTCCAAACAAGCCTCCTGGCCAGCTTTCCCAGAAAACCATATCTCTTCAATAACGAAAACAAAAATAGGTGGGAGGGATAGACTTGTTGATCTTTTTCCCCTTTTCCCCACCAAATTAGGTGCTGCAACTAAACTCTCTGCTTCTTCCTTTCAGTCTTGGTCCCTTTTTAACCATTTAATTTGTTAAATTTATTGCATGCCCAGAAAGAGGATGATGAAATCTATAAATTACTTACCTGGATGAGTCACTGCCAGGCTGAAGAAGGAAGGAAGGAAGGAAGGAAGGAAGGAAGGATGGAAGGAAGGAAGGAAGGAAGGAAGGAAGGAAGGAAGGAAGGAAGGAAGGAAGGAAGGAAGGAAGGAAGGAAAGAAAATGTTTCTGCAGCTTGTTTGCCTTGAGGAGCTGAAGAAAAAGTTCACTTCTTAAAGAAAAAGAGGCAGTGGAATATAGTACATCACAGGAGTCAAACTCGTAGCATCACGTCACTGTGACATGACGTTTCACAATGCTTTTTCCCTTTGTGGAGGTGTGGCCTGCACGTGACCCATCTGGCCCATGGGCCACCAGTTTGACACCCCTGTAGTACATGAAGAAATAGTTTAATACACTGTTAGAAAGTATCATAACAATTTGCTACACTCTATATAAAATTATATAAATAAGGCATATTGAAGTTCTATTATTTCAGTATTCACAAAGTATATTGTTAGGTAAGCTCCCCATTAAGAGAATGAGTGCGTGCAGGGAAGCATAGTGAGAGTGATGTAGAAGAACGGATAAACCAGCATACGGAGACACTGAATAGTAAAACAGATGGTATTTTACTTCTGTGGAAAATAGAGGTATGCAGAGTCCAATTCATACACGGTTAAGACAGTCCGTCATCAATGTTCTCAGTTAAGGGGTGATCCATCAAACACAGCCCAGTATCATATAATCAGTTCAGCACACAAAGTTGCTAACAATAGCAAAACTCACAGTAATTCATGCTGAGCAATACACGACACATCTACAAGCAGTGTCCACCGATCAGCATCTAACAATCAGAGAGCTAACATTCATTATGGCTCCATCTTATGGCCACTTGAGGTAACAGCAACCAATCACATTTACAGCAGTACTTAAAGATACAGTACTACTATCATGGCTTATATATTGCTAGCCCAACTGTTAGACTACATTTTTAACATATATTATATTAGTTTGTTTCGCTAATTTATTTGAATGGCTTCAAGGTGGCAAGCAAACACAGAGTGGCTTGAATCTGCTTATTTATCTGATAACAATAATAAAGTACAATTAGCTGAGGAAACCGTTAAATGAAAATTATCTAGCAGAATTAGCTCCTATTGTATTGATTTATAATAATAGATTTAGGGCTGTCCCTTGGCTGGGACTTAGATGTACAATATATTGTTGTAAACATTATGAACCAGTTCGTGATGTTTATAGACAATAAAAGTAAACTATGCCTTTTCACATTTTTCCATATCCGATAAAACAGGTCTCCATGTTAGGATTTAACCTTCTTTCATCCCAAATTCCAGCCTTATTTTTTCCACTCTTTATTCTTCTTGGTAGCTGAATTTAAAAACAGGAATCTGGACCATTCCCTGAGGCTTTTAAATAGAAATAAACAGTGGTTTATAAACAACTAATTGGTAACATTAATGCCAACAAAAATCAATGGAAGAATTAGATCCTAAGGAATGTTTTTAAAAGTATGTATTTTTTTTAAAAAGGAGTGCTCCATGTTGTCTTGAAATATCCAGCAGAGAACACAAATGCTCTACTTTATTGAAATCAGCAGTCCTCTAAATCACTGTTTAATCAAATAGAGATTAAGAGAAAGTCAGAGAAACTGAACAATGTGGAGTGTTCAGAATCTTAAACTAAGCCAGTAGAGTGTATATCTATATGAAAACAATAGCCGTTATGAAAAAATGTACTTTTTTTGGTTTTTGGAGACTCGGGAGTCATAATTTCAATGAGCGAGTTTAAAATACTATAGATTACACTTTACTGCTAATGGATCTTTATTTTGTGTTCATTCACTGTATGAAATTTATGGCACACAATGGCAGCATTATAATTTTATTTCTTCCATAGATTTTGGATTCTTATATTGGAGGTTCCTTGTGAATCTAGCCCTTAGGAAACATTAACAATCCTACTTTACTGTCATTTAACAGATTTTATATGACAGTAGGATTTTGTGACAGGATTTTAGACTGCACTCGGCGAATTCTTAATTCAGAAAGTCTTAACTTCTTAAGACTCTTTGAATTCTTAACAATGCAATATAATAGCAGAGTTGGAAAGGACCTCGGAGGTCTTCTAGTTCAACCCCCCCCCCTGCCTAGGCAGGAAACCCTATACCATTTCAGACAAATGGCTATCCAACATCTTCTTAAAGACTTCCAGTGTTGGGGCATTCACAACTTCTGGAGGCAGCTGTTCCACTGATTAATTGTCAGGACATTTCTCCTCAGTTCTAAGTTGCTTCTCTCCTTGATTAGTTTCCATCCATTGCTTCTTGTTCTGCCTTCAGGTGCTTTGTTTACTGTTCTTTTGGCATATCAAAATCATGTTCTCATTCACTGGAAGGAAAAGCAGATAAGGATTGTTCCATAGAAATTCTAGACAAATAGACAAGAGAATGCTGCTATTTTTGTATATAATAAATTCAGCTCAATAGGCTGAACTCCCTCTTCTTTGTGGCAACCCCTGAGATATTGGAACACTGCTATCATGTCTCCCCTAACATCAGAGATCTTCTTCATACCCACCTTTAACAGTCAAGGTGGGCATTGCCAAATATGGAACCAACTGAAAAGGTTTCATTTGAAGAAGAGACAAGTTTATCTGATATTAACTGATGTTAAAGAATGTATTGTTAACTATTCAGTTTAACATGGAACCGAGTCTAATTCTAGTAAACAGTTTGGGTGCCAGTCTATTTAATAGGAGTGTAAACCATCATATGCTAAAACTCTTATCTGAGAGAAATGAAAATTCAGCCTTGGCACTGAAATGAGGGCTTAACTTTTTCATATTTTTCTGACCAGATTTATACCTGGAAGTTATAATTCCTCAATTCTTAGTTATATTAAGAAAAAAATGAAGTATTCCTTCACAGTAAAATTAGAGAAGGTAAGGCAGGGGTGGGCTTCAAAACTTTTAGCAACAAATTCTCTGCCTGACTGTTGGGTAGGCATGGCCATGATGGGTATGGCCTAGTCAGCTGCCTACACCATGGCAGGGAGGGCGTTTTCACCCTCCCCGGGCTCTGGAGACTTTCCTCGAATCTCTGGGAAGGTGAAAACTGCCCTCCGGAGGCCGGAAACGGGCCCTAAACTTACCTTGTATCCCAAACCGGTGTGGAGACTCTTGGGAGAGGCAGGGGTGGCAGGGGTTGGTGTGGTGGTGGTGGCAGTCGGGGTGGGATTTGCGGATTCACCAAACTGGGCAGATTCTTAGCCAGAGGATTGCCCGAACCCATGCAAACCTGCAGCAGCTCACCCCTGAGGTAAGGGTCTGCACTTTTTCACTTTGTAACCTATAACTTCATGAAAAAAGAAAGACCAATATAGTTGCAATGATTGATAGCAATTTCCCAGGAATTTTTTTTCCAAACTCACCATAAAAACCACCTAAAGAATTAGGTACCCCCATAATTTTTCAGCAGCAAGGCATGGGGGGGGTAGCCATTTCTTTATATAGTATTTAACAGATAAAGGCAACAATAACATATTCATCAATAGCATGTTTCTGAAGGGAAGACTAGTTCTTTCCTTCCAATTAATTTACTTTTGAAATCCATCTGAGAAAAGGAATGTGTCATTATAAAAGGACAATGTAACTTAATGTAAATCTATAAACATAAGCCATAACAATATGAAGTTTGCATTTCATGCCTTGCCTTGAAATCAATACACATAGCTATTTTTGTCTCTATCATTATTGAAGTCCTAAAGACCATTGCAGTGTCTTTTGAAGGACCCATTAGATGAATTAACCAAAAATTATGAAAACTGCTTTTGAGGGGGGACATTTTAGTCACTTGAGGTAAAGAAGTTGTTGGAGGGGCAAAATCCTTTATCAGAAATTTGATTTAAAAAAGGCTAAAGAGGTAAAAAAGATAAACATTATTGCTGCCCATTCATCTTCAAAAATCTATGCTTTCTCTCAGCTTGTGATTGGTGGTCCTTATTGATTATCACTTTCTCTACAGATAAAAATGAGTGCATGCATATATAATCTTTAAAATGAATGTATGTGAATTATGTTCTGTTTGTTAAAGGTTTATCATATCTCAACAACAAATTTAATCCATTTCTTATAAGTTGTTCCTGTAGTGTTTCATTCTACCAATCATCTTGGAATTCTAGATTTACTGCTAATTTCTTTATCAAAATATATTAAATCATCTCATGCAACACACTCTTAATAGATCCGCTCTTTAAAAATTAATATTGATTTTGTAATTTGTATTTTGCTTTTTCATCCACCTGGGTGCCCGATATTAAATGCTTTTCATATTTTCCTATTGATTTTTTTCAGATATTATTTTTCAGACTAATTCATGAGCAGGTGGAGTTCTGGCATTCAAGATCTTTTGTGGCTTGCTAATATGTCCAAATTCACCATTTAGAGTCAGGTGCAAAAGGATAATACAACTAGGAGTATTTATTTCCTAGTGAAGACCTAATCTTTGTCATCTGAAGGGAAGACTAGTTTACCCCATGAAATAATTCACTTTTAAAATGAAATAGTCATCTGAGATTTCAATAAGAATGCAGTAAAGGAAATGGACATGTGTTTTGGTATCTGGTTTGTTTTGTCTTTAATTCCTGGAGAATAATTTTAAATTCAAAATATACATGATAGTAGAGTATATTTTCTCCACACAATGTACGTACTAACATTTCAAAAAGTATATAAATAATTATTCAGATAGTTGCTTTATTCTGGTAAGATTCCTGTCTACATGAATAACAATAAACAAACTCCTTAGAAATAACTCCAGATGTCATTCTTGGTTCTTGGGCCTGATATCAACCTCCTTCCCCAACCCCTTTCTTCTCTATGGACCTATTTGCCTTTACTTCCTAAGGACACTATGGTGTTTCACTTTGATCACCTAGCATTTCAATGGACTATACTGGAAAGTCCCAACCATCTCTGCTGACCGTATCTTCAGAAACATGGCTTCCAATCCCACTTCCTTCATCCTACTGATAAAAGGTAAAGATGTCACCTATCCAGTTGTGTCTGACCCTAGGGGGCGGTGCCATCTTCATTTCTTAGCTGAGAGAGCCAGCATTGTCTGAAGATGTTTCCATGGTCATGTGGCCAGCATCATGATATGCCACATCGTAGAGCATGTGACAAAGCACAGAATACTATTTACCTTCCCACCAAAGTAGTACCTTATTTATCTACTCGCATTTGCCTGCTTTCGAATTGCTAGATGAGCAGGAGCTGAGCTCGCCCCATTTGCGCAGAGCTTGGGTCTCAAACCCAGGCTGTCATCTTTGCAGCTTGAAAAGCTCAGCTTCTTAAACCACTGAGCCCTCAAGCCCTACTCCCCCTCTTAAATATGCAGTAGCAATGCCAACTTTATATAAGAAAAGCAGGGCATCTAATACAATTCACTATGATATGGTAGTACAGGTTTTTTTTTCATGCAATGATTTAATAATAAGACCAATGGAAAAGACCTCAATAAAACAAGAACCTTTATGAAATACTCGATTCTTAAGGTATTTACCACAGAAAGATTGCTCTGTTTTTGCATCCTTTATCACGTATTCATGAAGATCAGTATCATGAAGAGAAGATCCATCTGAAACAAAGCTGTGGCAAATTGTTCACTCTCCAATCCAGTAATTACTTTTAGGAATTTAAACTCACATTCAGAATCATTGGAACACACAGCAGGGTGAGTCAGACAAAGAATTAAAGGAATAAGGAGTAGGACAAGCTGTTCCCTCAAAGTCAAAAGCAGTTTGCAAAGTTGTTTCGAAAGCTGCTTTGCAGACACTCACATTCAAAACCTTCTGTTCTTTGAATCAGGCCCACTGTTCAGAAACTGCTACAAATGGCTCCTGTGGAAGAGCGCAACAGGGATTTCGTGATGGAAAAGGAAATGCTAGAAATATTTGTGTGTATTATTTATATGTCAGGGTGTTGGTTTGGTGGGGGGGGATGAGGGGTACTTTTTTCTCTTAATCCATATAAAAATAAAAGAGAGCAATGTTTTTTTTAAAAGGTAGCAACATCAAGCTGACCATATGATAATTTTCTTCTAAAATTAGCAAAAAAACACTTTGAAAACCAGCAAAAAAACACAACCCCACATTGCAAATCAGGATCATGTGATGCTGCAACAAATTGTGAAATGTGAGACAGTTGCCGAGTGCCTGAAATGTGATCGTGTGACCACAGCGTAGGGACAGCACAAGATTTCCCAATGGCCAGGAGTTCTTTATGCGATGTAATCACTTTTTCCAAGGCTGTTGCAACTGAGCAGTCATTAAACAACTGGTTGTAAGTCAAGGACTAGTGGTATAGCCACTAAAGCCAGGTAATGACAGTTGTTCATTACCAGAGGGAGTTAATAATGCCGTATCATAACAACAAAGGGAAATTCTTTGGTGTTATGCATAGACGTTGACTTAAACCTGACAACAATATGGTGAGCTTTTCCCCCTGCTCCCTGGAAATGATTATTAAGTTTAGCAACAAGTCTGTCAAGAAGAGAAAAAACAAACAAACGGAAATTAAAGCTGTAGAATCCTTATCCTGCTTTCTTATCTGGTCTGCCCTTTTATCAGAGTTTGTATCCTTTCGTGCCGCACATTCATAGACAGTTTTTATGCAGTGCTACAGGAGGTGCCTCTCTCTTTGGCAATGTGTTGCGAATGTCAAGTAATAAATGCCTTCGAAATCTGGGGATTGGTGCTGTTGTTATTATTGTTGATTTGTTTGCTGGGATTGTGAGGCTATTGTTAAACATGTTGTACATGTGTTTCAGTGTGCTTAACTTTCCTTCATATATCTGGAAGCCTAAAAAGGGGGCTATAGCAAGACTGAGTAACTTGTGATCCCCTAGAATCTTGCATCCACTAGAATCTTCACTAATAATAACTGTCGAAACACTATGGTTTGAGTTGGGAATAATACTTTATTTTTCTATAGAAAAAGAGAAAAGTGTTATATTGGCTCTAAAATGCACACAACTGCTTTGAAAATGTTAGCAAGGGAACTACAATTCCTAATCTATTTTATTCTACAGTATAATCACCCTACACAATACGTCCTCTGACTCTTCCAAATACTGAATGAGGACCATCAAACAATTGCCTACCTCTGACCTATTAAATCATTCTATCCTTATTCAAACTTTGGGGGAAAGTAACATTGCAGGATATAAGTTAATATTTTGTGAAAAGATTGGTTCATTGCCAAAAGTTCCCAGTAATCCCCTAGTTTTCCATTCTAACCTTGCTCCAATTTGTTAATGCTCACGTTGATCCTTGTTTTATGCTTTCTCAGACAACGTATGTGATGTATGACTGAGTCACACATGTTAAATCATGCTTGACTTAACTAAGATTTATTGATTAAAGCACAATTATTTGGATTCATACAATATGTTAAGATGCCTTCTCAGGTTAACAAAGTTTGTTTCAATAGAAAAAGAATGTTAAGTACACACTATCATTCAAGTATATTCAAAATTTCTTTTGAACATAATGAAGTGATTTAAGATTTTAAAAGCAATTCTCTTTCTGCTTGCTAAGATGTGTGTGTGTGTGTGTGTGTGTGTGTGTGTGCGTGCGCGCTGAAGATGGGTACCATATTTAAGTGATCATCTTTTGATAAGAATTTATCAACAGCGACAAGTGTGAACATGAATGGAATGTTTCTCATTTGGCAAATATGATGAAAAATATTTTCTTCCTAGAATTGTTGTTTACATCATTTCTGTGGATAATAGGTGTGATATGTTTTCTATCAGAGCTTTGTCTGTCTTTTCTGTGAGTTATTTAGATTTCTTGTAAAAGATAATAATAAATACACCTTTATTGCTTCAAATTATTGTTTACATTTTATTAAAGAAAGTATTTCTAAGAAATATAGCAGATATGTTTTGTGGTCAAAGACTACGTGAATTCCAACTGTATGGAAGTACTACTCATAACCTGTTTAGTGTTCAAGTAATACTAGCATAAACATATTTTACAAATGATAAAAGTAGCCATGCAAACCATTCAAAAGATACACACTTAGTGCTTAAGACCACCACTAGTTAACATCACTGCAAACAGAGATTTGGGACAAAAAGAAAGCCATTTAAAGAACAATTTGTTCAATAGAAAAAATAGTCTACTTACAAAATGTAATGTTTAAGTCAAAACTGCAAAGAACAAAGAAAGCTTTAATCCCCTGAAATACCAAAATTGAGAACAATGCATCAAAGATAAATAGAAAAAGAATGTTTAAACATGTAAACAATCAACTGCTAATACATAGAATGATATTAATGCGAAATTTCCAGTTAAATCTCTCACTAATAAATGTGAATGATTTAACCTTGCATTCACAACCCCCCACCCCATTAAAATATACTTCAGATATTCAGAGGGGAATCAGGGAGATAAAGGGAACAGTTCCATTATATTAAAACAATGACTGCTTATGCCAGTCAATTCTCACAATGCTTTTCCATTGCTGTGACCTTTGCTCTTATCATGAAATATTCCGGGGATATAGTGTAGTAGCTGATTTCATAATCTCTTGTAATAAGTATCATGCCATGAAACCGATTGTATCTGTGGCACCTTGGAGCTTTCACAATTACTTGAATTTTCTCTGCACACTTGCGTGGGCCTTGTGAACAATAGTATGACTGTATATGTAATATGCAATACTAAGTTTAAAAGATGACCATTTGTTGTGTCATCCTCAAAGATCATAGCCCAGCAATCTCTGCAATGTTCTTTTACAATTTTGCAGATCCACCTGATCATTTTCTCTAGCGACAATCATGTCATAAATGGCAATGATGTCATCTAAATACCATTGAGTGCCTGGACAGCTAGCCACCATTTGGTCGATGAGTCTCTGCCAAAATGCAGAGACTACTCCAAAAGTCATTTTAATAATAGAACAGCAGAGTTGGAAGGGATCTTGGAGGTCTTCTGGCCCAATCGCCTGGTCAGGCAGGAGAGTCTATAGCATTTCAGACAAATGGTTGTCCAATCTCTTCTTAACGACTTCCAGTGTTGGAGCATCCACAACCTCTGGAGGCAAGTTGTTCCACTGATCAATTGTTCAAACTGTCAGGAGGTTTTTCCTTATTTCTAGGTTGGGTTTCTCCAAAAAATGCAGATAGAAAAATAGGAACCACTTGGGAAGGTGATAGGGACCACTAGTGGGAAAGTAACAGTACCCCGTGCACCAGAGGTGGGTTCCTGCCAGTTTGCACCTATTCGGTATAACCGGTTCATCAAATCTACCGAACCGGTTAGAAGAGGTTCCACCAGTGGACCCGGAAAGCAGGCCACACCTACAGAAGAGGTTCCAAAATTTTTTGAAACCCACCACTGGTCCTTGGATATGATTATTCTACACTATCATGCTCATATTTATAAAACTCAGTGCCTCTGTGAAAGACAAGGATGACTACTGCGTTTGTGGTGCAATCAGAACGTTGCGTGTGTTGAAGTTGTTTTAACGCAAACCAAAGATGCCTTTTAAAAAACAAGTTTACATCCTATTCTTATGCATGCCAGTGCTGTGCGTGAGGTAATTTAAGGTGGTTCTGACAAGTGTCATCGGCATCTTCATATCCAGTCACATGGGCGGCAAGCCACTCCCATCCGGTCACATGGGCGGCAAGCCACTCACACAAAGGAGTAGGTTCGAACAATTTTTGAAACCCACCACTGCCGTACACCCTTGGCGTTTAGTCATGCCACATGACCACGTAGACGTCTTCGGACAATGCTGGCTCTTTGACTTTGAAATGGAGATTAGCACCACTCCCAAGAGCCGGAAATGACTAGCATACATGTGCGAATGAACCTTTACCTTTATGTGAAAATAGTTCTGTTTTGTGAAACATTGGTGGAGTATTCTTTTCCCCCCCGTGTACCAGTACTATCTCTGAAGGCAGGTGCAGTTAGTTTTTCATCTCCCCACCCCAGGGTCTCATAGTACTGGTACCCCTATTTTTGCAACATATAGAAGTGTCTACAGAAACTAATTCATTTTGTCAGAATGAGAACGAGAAATGAGAAATCATAATGATGTTGTGATGCAATTTGGATAGTTTAGTATATGTGTATAACATCCAGACAGGGATGTTTAAAAGGGGGAAAGCTTGTGCTGCAATGTTTCAGTAATATTTTATCTTTTCTTTCTCTTGCTGGCTATTATATGCTGCAGTTAAACATATCTCTCCAATGAGAATGGTGTTCCCTCTAGTATAGTTTTTAATTATATTTCTGATGTCTGTCATTTAGCATCTCTGAAATGTTATGAAATCATATAGAAATTCTGTCTCATCTAAAAATGATGAATGAGGAGATGTATCATGACTGAGCTTTTTACAATGCTGTCCTAATTAAAACCCTCCTTACTTACTCTGAAGTACAATAATAATAATTATACAGTATATAATGATGAAGCAAACCCAAACTCCCATTCCAAGTTTATTGCATTCCTTATCCCTAACATGATAAATTCTACAATATTTGAAAATATATGCCATGCTTTAATTAATGAACAGCCTCCAGTTATATAACTGTAAGATATCAGTAATGAGAATGACTAGTATGGATAATATTTCCTTGAAATTTTGTTTTACAAAGGCAATTAAAAAATCCTGCTGTGCCCCTAGAAAAAGTGTTTGTGTGTGTGACTGTGTGCAATAGCAGATGTGGGAGAAAGATCAAGTAGAGGCAGTGCCATGGCAAGACAAGATCCTGCATGGAATATGCCACCCACAGAAAGCTAAGATGGCAAACGTTGGGAAATCCTATCAATGAAAGGGCTGATCTAAAAGACAGCATTGAGGCACTGATCATAGCAGCACAAGGACAGGCACTAAGCACCAGATCCATAGACACAGGAGCCTACCACACTAGACAGGATCCAAAGGTGTAGATTAGGCAGGAAGACCTCAGAGACAGTTCAAGACATAGTGGCAGGGTATAAGATGCAGTCAGGAACAGCATACCACAGGTGGGTTCCTACCAGTTCGTACCTATTCGGTAGAACCGGTTCGTCAAATCTAGAAGAGGTTCCACCAGTGGACCCGGAAAGCAGGCCACACCTACAGAAGAGGTTCCAAAATTTTTTGAAACCCACCACTGGTCCTTGGATATGATTATTCTACACTATCATGCTCATATTTATAAAACTCAGTGCCTCTGTGAAAGGTAAGGATGACTACTGCATTTGTGGTGCAATCAGAACATTGCGTATGTTGAAGTTGTTTTAATGCAAACCAAAGATGCCTTTTAAAAAACAAGTTTACATCATATTCTTATGCATGCCAGTGCTGTGTGTGAGGTAATTTAAGGTGGTTCTGACAAGTGTCGTTGGCATCTTCATCTTCATATCCAGTCACATGGGCGGTAAGCCACTCCCATCCGGTCACATGGGCGGCAAGCCACTCCCACAAAGGAGGCCACACCTACAGAGTAGGTTTGAACAATTTTTGAAACCCACCACTGCAGCATACCCTGAATGGCACAATCAAGGAACTGACATTGTGTACAGGAACATCTGTATGGAATATGGACCAGACCAGGGCTGTCAAACTCACATCGTCATGTCATCATCATGCGATGTATTGTGAATGTTTTCCCCTTTGCTAAACCAGGGGGTGGCTATGGCCGGTGCATAACGCATCGAGATGTGCATTTGACATCCCTGGACTAGACACTCCTAAGTCTAGGTGAGAGATCCTATGGAATGTTGTGTAAAATAAGAGGGCTAAGCACCCGTGGGACTTCCGGATCCACACAGACAGGCAGATACTGGACAATCAACCAGACATGGTAGTAGCAAACAAAGACTAGAAGACAGTAGTGGCGATAAATGTAGCGGTGCCAAGTGACAGCAACATTGGAAGAAGAAGCATGAGAACCTGGAGGAACAACCAGGGCCTGAAGGAGGAACTGGAGAGGAAGTCGAAAGTAAAGGCCAAGGTGGTTCCAGTAAGTATATTTTTTAGACTGGGAAGAGGAGGATACTAAAGATGAGATTGACAAGGTGTATCGAATAAATTTGCATTTTGCCAGAATAAGAAATGTTCTAAAGCAGGGTTGTCAAACTCGTGTTGTCACGGTGGCATCACTTGACATATTGACACTTCGCTAAACCAGGTGTGGGCATGACCACCACATGATGCATCCAGCCTGCAGGCCGCGGGTTAGACAGTCCTGTTCTAAAGGATGTCTTAGTGTGTTGTGTGAGGACAAAACAAGGGACCAAATTTTACAACAGCATTTTAAAATATGATTGAAGATTGATAATGTAGATATAACTGTTTTAAAATAAATTCTTGTTAGAATTTTACATAACAGAAAGGAATGGTTTTGAAGGTTTTTTTTCTGAGATTTATTTATTTATTTTATTTATTTATTTTATTTATAGGCCGCCCTTTTCCCTGAGGGGACTCAGGGCGGCTTACAATCAAAAAGGAAGGGGAGTGTAGGACAATACGAAAAAAGAAATGTGCACAAAGTAAATTAGACAATAAAACTCAACATTCACTCAGCATTCGGGAGGGGCGAAATAAGATTATCCCCAGGCCTGACGGGTTAGCCAGTTCTTGAGGGCTGTGCGGAAGGCCTGGACGGTGGTGAGGGTACGAATCTCCACGGGGAGATTGTTCCATAGTGTCGGAGCCGCAACAGAGAAGGCTCTCCTCCGAGTAGTCGCCAGTCGGCATAATAAATAATAAATAAAGAAGACTTAGAAGAATCAACTGGCAGTTGAAGAGATGATTGCTTCAAAACCACAATGGATTCAAAAGAACTCTGAAACAATGGCGCTGAATTACTGGCATAGATACTGTGTTTTCTAAACTACTGATTTAATTATTCATTATAAACGTTTAACATAAAGATCTGACTTCCATTGCTGAATCATTCCCTTTAGCACATGGAGGGAAGCCAAACTTCTTTAGTAGCATGGAGAAATGGAGCTCATATCTCAAAGATTCAAGTTCCATTCCTGCAATGTACTGGAGCACTTCCCTTCCATGCATGCTGATCTTAGCAGGCAGCTTTTTTTTTCGCGCCCCAACCTCTTAATTACTCAGAAAAGTGTGTGGATTTCCTGGGTAACTAAGAGAATGGGATTGTAATCATTGAGGGAAATACTCACATGGGCTCCTCACTTAATAATCACTTTCCTTAATGACTGAGATTCTGGTCCTAATTTGGTTGTAAATTGACAATTGTTTGCAGACTCAGATAAACATATTGAACATCAGGGGTGGGCTCCTGCCAGTTT
This sequence comes from Thamnophis sirtalis, assembly GCF_051295495.1. NCBI lineage: Eukaryota > Metazoa > Chordata > Lepidosauria > Squamata > Natricidae > Thamnophis > Thamnophis sirtalis. The sequence goes on from NW_028261386.1 coordinate 120,667,692, forward strand.
TAACCTCTTCTATAGAACAGGTTCCACAAATCTACAGTGCCATTTAAAACCGATTCCAGCTCCCTCCCCCTGCCCGTCCGCATATCATCAAAATGAATAGCGAGAGGAGGAATTCTGGGAGTTGAAGTCCACAAGTCTTAAAGCTGTCAAGTTTGAACTCCCCTGGTTTTTTTTTCTAAAGGTTTAGGGGTGCAAGAATCTTGTAACTTGACAGCTTTAAGACTTGCATGCTTCAAATGCCAGAGTTTTGGTTGCTAAGCAAGAGCGTTGTTAAGTGAGTTTCACCACATTTTACAAGTTGGCCAGGCCCACATGCCTGGCAAGCCCACCCGGTCACATGGCCGGCAAGCCACTCCCACAAAGCAGGCAACAGAAGAGGTTGTAAATTTTTTTGAAACCCACCACTGTTGAACATATTGTCTGTTAGAACTGTGAGTATACAGATCAGGCAAACAAATGCTACATAAATAAAGTAATATCTAGAAAACCTCAAATATCAATTAAGAAAGACTCACATAGTTAACACATAGTGTAATTCCCATTGACTTCTGTTGAACTGTGCCTACTGGAAAATTTAATGGTGCCATACAAAGAGACTGCTACCATGTTGTAAGTCTGAGTATTTGAACTCCAAAAGTCGCTTTATTGTTTCTTAGGACAATGACTCATGTGGAAGTTCTCAACAATCTTAATTAGATGCACCACCCTTGGACCTCTTGAAATGGATCATAACCTAATCAAAGCTAGCTGTATTACCTGTCAAATGGCTCTAAGTAAACCCTGAGATTTCAGTGTCCTTTACTATCAGTATTTAAATGTTACTTAAAGGCTAAATGTTAGTGGAATGTAATTGTTAAAGATTGTTCTCATAATTTTAAAATGAGTTCAGTATCTGAGAAGACATTTTACTGTTGTTCAGGAAGACAATAGGCTAATTCTTCAGACTTTATGTAGTATGTCGTATTTCTAGAAGAAAGCTATCTGGAAAATATTTTTTTTAAATGGATAATTTTCCATGATCCCCTGTCTTAACTATGGTCCACCATTGAGAAGCTCCCTTAGGCAAAGGATGCTACCATAGCAACTAAAATTGTTCTGAGTTCTAAGCAAAGTAAATAATGTAGCCAAATATTAGTTCTGATAACAAACTGCTTATCTAGGTCTGTTGTGCTGTTATGAAAACTGGAGCGCTCCCGGAATTGAAACATACTGCTTTTTAATTTTACTTTCCAGATAAACACATATCATTAAAGATGCATGCATTTTTCAAGTGTCATCTATACTTATGAGAAAAAAACGCTTATTTATTCTTCGTGGGGTTTTGTATGTTATTATTTCCTGTGTTTAGCTGTCATAGGAGGGATGTAACAACCTTTATTTAAAATTAAATAATATCCAAATCGCTTTTTCTCCTCATTTTTTTGTCATATACACATACCCACACACACTTAGAACCTTGTAGGGAACAAATTCATAGCTAATGCTAGTTTCTTCTTTATAGCTTTCTATCACTACAAAACCATTATTCTAATAAAAGCTTAAACCTTCATTTTCTTACCCAACTTCCCAAGCAAAATATTAGAGGAAACGATAAATACAAAAAATAGCATTAGCAATAGCACTTAGCCTTACATACTGTTTCATAGTGCTTTACAGCCTTCTCAAAGCGGTTTACAGAGTCAGCATATTACCCCCAACAATCTGGGTCCTCTTTATAGTGTATATAATATGTGTATATATGTCCCTTTTCCTGGAAGTCAATATCATCTATTTGAAATTCCCCAACACTTTTACTCTTCTGTCATCCTGTACTATTGGAGCTTGGTGGGGAGGGAGGGAGAGAGAGAAAGTGAGAGACAGAGAGAGAGACAGAGAGAGAGACAGAGAGACAGAGAGAGCCATATAGCATTTCCCATGTACATTTTAGAGATTACACACATTTAAGTGTAATCACGGTTAGAGTTTCCAAACCGATGCAGAAACAGTCCAAAATGAGTTTAGAATTGAGAAAATAACAACACTGCAGCAGAGGTGATATTCAGCTAGTTCTGACAGGTTCTGGAAACTGGTAAGAGCCAAAGTGGCGCAGTGGTTAAATGCAGCACTGCAGGCTACTGCTAGATCAGCAGTTCAGCGGTTCAAATCTCACCGGCTCAGGGTTGACTCAGCCTTCCATCCTTCCGAGGTGGGTAAAATGAGGACCCAGATTGTTGGGGGCAATATGCTGACTCTCTGTAAACCGCTTAGAGAGGCCTGAAAGGCCTATGAAGCGGTATATAAGTCTACTGCTATTGCTATTGGTAGGGGAAATTTTGAGTAGTTTGGAGATCCAGCAAATAGGCTGGCCCAACCCCCGCTGCTACCCAGCCTCCCAGCTGATCTTCTTTTATTGCCCTGAACAGGAGAATGGAGCTGGAAAGCAGGTTAGTGGGGTGAGGAGGGAATGGGGATTTTGCAGTATCCTTCCCCTGCCCACGCCCACAAAGCAATGCCACAGCCACCAAGCCACGCCCGCAGAACCGGTAGTAAAACATTTGAATCCCACCACTGCACTGCAGTAGAAATGAAGAGAATTAGCCTTCCCACATTGTCCACGCTTAATCATGACATCAAATGACATATTGAATAAATACAGAGGAAGTACTGTAAATATTGCATGTACTCCGGCTAAGGGAGGAAAGTGGGGATATGCTTGGAGAAGAAAAAGGGATTGCTTTATGTCTGCATTTTAATGTGAAGACTTTTTTTAAAGAAAGGTTAAAAATATAAAGTAAGGAGAAAAAGAAATAAAAGGGAATCTCAAAAGTGCAAGAAAGGGGGGGGGAAGAAAAGTAGAAAAGAAAGGAAAAGGACACAAAGAAATAACTTCTGTTCTTCTCTACAACAATCATAAGTACAATGATAAACGTGCCTCTAAAGTTTTAACACCATGTAGCATCCAGAAGTCCTATTTTACTCTGGAAAAAGAAATCTAATCTAGGGCGCAAGGCAACAAAATGAGTGAAAAATCAGAAACTGTGGGGGGAAATGACCAAAAATATATATATATGAGTATGGGAATGAAATGATATCTAACTACACAGGCTAGGCATTTGGAGAAATAGGAACTTTTAAGAGATATATATTTTGGATGCATTATGTCAGATCCTTCCTTCCTTCCTTCCTTCCTTCCTTCCTTCCTTCCTTCCTTCCTTCCTTCCTTCCTTCCTTCCTTCCTTCCTTCCTTCCTTCCTTCCTTCCTATCTGATGTGGAAATTCCTGGGATGTACCATTCAGATAGCAGATAGAAAAACATATTAAACCTCAAAGATTATAAAATGAGACGTAAGGCCCTGGAAGTTCTTCTGTGCTTCTTATGTCTATTACACTATTACTCTGAAGTAAGGCTTTCTTTAGAAGAGGGCAATAATTCCAACTAAAGAAGTGATCAGCTTTGTTGAGAACCTCTCAGGATGCTTGGTTCTACACAGGATCCATAAGAAGATGAATCTTTCATCTCAGCCATTTTTTTCTGATAATAGTTGGTTATTTTTCTTTTTACGGATGAAAGGATGTTGGGACAGATGCTCAGAATAATAACAGAAAAGCAGGTGAAATCATATAGGCTTGCTCCCCAAAGAGTTGAACCCATCTACAGGAAATATTGTTGGTTTATAATTGATATTTCTTGCGAACATCTTGTTACAGCTACTGAGAATAGTAAATGAGGGGCATTGGAAAAGATTCATGAAAAGGCAGCAATGAACAGCAACAAATGGAAGGTGAAAAAGGACTTTGCAATGTACATGATTTATTACAAAAATATTAAATTTTTATTTTAAAAAAACATAAATTGTCCATCAAGGAAATGATATCATTTTCCTGATGATTATTAAGAAGAGGTTAAGCTAAACATAGCAATAGCAATACCAGTTAGACTTATATACCGCTTCCTAGGGCTTTCAGCCCTTTCTAAGCGGTTTACAGAGTCAGCATATTGCCCCCACAGTCTGGGTCCTCATTTCACCCACCTCGGAAGGATGGAAGGCTGAGTCAACCTTGAGCCGGTGAGATTGAACCGCCGAACTGCAGATAGCAGTCAGCTGAATTGAAGTGCAGTACTGCACTTTAACCACTGCGCCACCTCGGCTCTTACAAGATTTGTGTCAATTTTATGGGGACATTTATGAAATTTGGTAATTTGCTGTAAAACCAAAACTATCAGTAGAAGAGAACCAAAATACCAAAAAAAGACACAAAAATCCATAATTACCTCATTCTAAAAGTAGTTTCTTTCTCAATTGAAGTATTGTTAGTCCGATTTTTTTGTAGAGGTATTCCAGCTTTTTCCAAACCCCTGTCTTCCAGTTATGTTAGATTTTGGCTCCCATAATTTCCAGCTTACATGATCTCAACAAAGCCAAGAACCTTGAGAGTGATGGGATTTGTAATCCATCATACTTGGACAGAACAAGGTATGAAAAAATTAATTTAAAAGCAACAGTCAAATTAATTCAATTTGATAAACACTAGCATTCTCTCTCAGTTATTACCTAATTAATGATCATATTCTTATAAGATACAACTTTCCAAAATTATACCTAACATAATTATCTGAAATTGCAACTATTTATAATGAACACATGCTCCTTGCAATGATGCCAGCGACTGAACTATTATAGAAAATGGTTTAATTGCTCTCTCCTATATACATGAAAAGGGGAGAAGGTGTCAGTCCGACTTTTTGGCAATGTTCTGCAAGAATAAAAATTTTTCCAAACAAAACCTCATTCCACTGTGATTAAATAATCTTCAGAGCTAGGGGAAATGGAAAAAAAAACTGATTTAATGGAAAGATGACATAATTTCTATAGCAGATATGTCTATAATTAGGGTAAAAATCTATAGAATTTTTCAGATGCAGGACATTTGTTAAATGTTAAACATGAGTGCCAGCATTTGGGTCATTTTTCTGTAAAGTGTAAAATTTGAAAGTATTTTATATCACAAAATGATTTTGTTCTTTTCCATGTTCTATTGAGTAGGATCTAGAATTTTGCAGAAGAATCTTTTCCACAATTTAACAAAAGTGTCTGCTTTTTGAATCCGAGCAGCTGTTATGACCAATGCATTAATGATCAATTTTGGCATCTCACCCTTGCTTTCCATTTTTTTTTTTGCTATCATAGCAACCATAACAATTCATAGACTTGTGGCTGGTAGGGACCTTGGAGGTCTTCTAGTCCAACCTCCTGACTGAATTATTCTTCTCTGTGACAGGATAGCCCTTCAAATACTGGAAGACAGGTATCATGTCACAGTTAATTCTTTTCTTCATTAGGCCAGACATAACTAGTTCCCTTAACCATTCCTTGTATAATGTATCCCAAAGGCTGGGGGGTGAAATTATATGCCCCTCAGAGAGGGTTCGCAATTTGGGAGTCCTCCTGGATCCTCAGCTGACTTTTGAACACCATTTGTCAGCTGTGACCAGGGGGACCTTTGCCCAGGTTCGCCTGGTGCACCAATTGCGACCCTACCTGGATCGGGAGGCCCTTCAGACAGTCACTCACGCCCTTGTGACCTCAAGACTGGATTATTGTAATGCGCTCTACATGGGGCTGCCCTTGAAGAGTATTCGAAGACTCCAGCTGGTCCAGAACACAGCCACGCGAGCGATTGTGGGTGCACCCAGGTACACCCACGTTACACCTATCCTCTGCGAGCTGCACTGGTTACCCATTATTCTCCGGATCCGCTTCAAGGCACTGGTCGTTACCTATAAAGCCCTTCATGGCATCGGACCTGGGTACCTGAGAGACCGCCTCCTGCCGATCACCTCCCATAGACCGATTCGATCACACAGGTTAGGTCTCCTCCGGATTCCATCTGCCAGCCAATGTCGGCTGGCGACTCCCCGGGGGAGAGCCTTCTCTGTTGCAGTGCCAGCCCTCTGGAATGATCTCCCCGTGGAGATCCAGACCCTTACTACCCTCCCGGCCTTCCGCAAAGCTGTTAAATCCTGGCTGCTCCAGCAGGCCGGGGGGCTCTTGAAATATCCAGCCCCCTGGAGATTGTGACTGTTGTATATTTTAATGTTGTTTGTGTATTATTCCCCCTCCCTTGTTTTATTGTAAGCCGCCCGGAGTCCTTCGGGAGTGGGCGGCATACAAATCAATAAAACTATAACTATAACTATTATCTTATTTGTTCTTCTTCACTCTAGAGTCTAGAAAGGGTTTCAGCATCATGGTAACCATAATTGGACGTAATATTCCAAGTGTGGCTTCACTAGTGCAGTATAAAACAATACTATCACTTCTTGTAATCTTGATCTATCCTTCTGTTGATGCAGCCTAGGACTATATTGGCTTTTTTGACAGTTCTAACACACTGCTGGCTCATACTTAAATGGTTGTCCACTAGAACACCTAGATTCCTCTCATAGTTACTAATCTTGAGCCTATTCTATACTTATAAATTTGTTTTTTCCTGCCTAGGTGCAGGACCTTAACTTTTCTCATCACTAAATTGCATCTTGTTATTTAGGACTCAGAGTTAAGTCTGTCAAACTCGTTCTCAATCTTGGGTCTGTCTTCCAACATGTGAGCAATGTCCTCCAACTTGGTGTGGTCTGCAAATATGATGCCCTCCTTCTATCCCCTCATCTAGATCATTTATGATGAGCTTGTTGTGGTTTCTCATGATTTCATGTGATTCTTAAAACTTCGAGATCATTTCCCAAAATAAAATAAATACTTTTGTTTTCAAAATATTTCAGAATGCTTGTTTTTATGGCATAATTGGATGTTGAAAAATGTTACATTTCCATTCTGTTGATAGAATCATAGAGATGAAAAGGGCCATTTAGGCCATTAACTCTAACCCCATGATTAAGGCAGAATCTAAAAGCATCTCCAACAAATTCAGCCTCTGCTTGAAGTTATCCAAGAAAAAAGACAAGCAAACTGAGATGAAAACAATGTTTACTCTGTTTCAATCATCTCCAGTCTCTAGAACTTCACAAATATAAAATATAAAGTTGGGACTGGATTCAGCAGGAATTCCTAACACTGTATCTCTCAAGCAGATGAATGTATTTTCTTCATATTTGAACTCAGTTTTTTTCCCCTGCTCTATTAAAATACCCAAATGTGGTTTTGGAAAGTCATTTAAGCATAAAACTATGGGGGGAAATACCCACAAGTCATGTTTTTTTTCTTGAGAGTTAACTGGGTGATGACTTACCTTGTGAGGAGGCATCAGAGCAAGCTTTCTGGTATACAATTTAAAATTCCTTTTGTAGTTCTAAGCAGCCTGACCCGAGAGCAAGTAATGTACAGATGACTCTCCACCCACTGTGAGCCACAGATGTTAGTAAGTTTTAAGCAGCTACCAACCTGTTCTAAGACATCAATATGCAACTGTATCTAGAGATACTTTGGTCTAGAAACTGTTCTCAATAAAGCTATCCTTCAGTACTCAATATATCAGTAGTGGTGACAGAACTCCTTGTTGTTTCACATCATTTTTCTCCCTACCGTCCCACACCTAGGATACCAGAATAATGGCTTGAAGCAATGCCCTCAGTAGGATTTGGATTTATGATAATAACGTCTCATTGGATGAGACTTACAGAAGATGCATAACTTTCCATCTAGGTTACCTAAAAGTAATGATTGTGCTTAGATAACATGCTTGTCCAAACAAATTAAGTTATGGCTTAATTTGATAATAGAATAGAATAGAATAGAATTCTTTATTGGCCAAATATGATTAGACTGATTAGAAAGGAATTTGTCTCTCAATGCGTAAGCTCTCAGTGTACATAAAAGATATAAGTGATGAATCATGATCATAGTCATCATAAATACATCCATCCATCCATCATGAATCACTCAGTGGTAGTCATAGGATCCTAAATAAGTAATCATTATTTTATGCATCCTAAAGTAAATCAACCCTGGCTGTTCTTTGGAAGGACAGATACTGAAGTTGAAGCACAAATATTTTGGCCCCAAAACGAGAAGAGAGGACTCATTGGAAAAGACTCTGACGTTGGGAAAGTTTGAAGGCAAAAGGAGAAGGGGACGACAGAGGATGAGATGGTTACATAAGTGTCATTGATGCAGCGGATATGAGTTTAGGCTGATTCAAGGAGATAGTGGAGGACAGGTAGGGCCTGGTGTGCTGTGAGCCATAGAGTTGCAAAGAGTCAACCTGACTTAATGACTGGCCAACAAAAATTCTGTGCAATGTACTAAAACAATGACTATGTCCTCAAACTACGCAAATCACAAACAGCACAAATGCATTTTAATGTTGTCAATAAGATCTATTGCAGTGATGGCGAACCTTTTTCGCCTCGGGTGTCAAAAACACCTGGGTGCGCGCTATCACATGCACTCGAGTGCCCACCCACATAACTTAATGTCCCCCCCTCACTTCCGTGGACCGCACATTTTTGCGCAAGGCTTCCCTGCCACTCCCTGCCCTGGCTGCTTCCCCTTGGCCCAGCGAGTGGAGAAGTTGCTCTGCCACAAATGGGCAGAGACTGGGGTGGGGGAATGCTCAAGTGTGCTCCTGCGTCAAAAAACCTTTCCCTTATCATTCTCCTGTGTAAAGATTGGTCCCTTTTTACTCCGGCAGGTGTGAATCCGGTTGCTAAATCCCACCCCCCGCCCCTATAAAAGAGGATCCTGGGCACTACAGTCAATAGACAAATGAGGAAGGGAGCTGCTGGCACGAGGCAAAGACGAGCGGCAAGGAAAGAATTGGATTCCAGCGATCAGGCAGGATCCTCTTTAATAGCATGGGGGAGGGGGGAGACAGAGCAGCCAGTAAAAGGGAAATAAGCCTCTTCTTTCTTTGCCACTTGTCTTTTCCCCATGCAGGCAGCTCTCTCCTCATTTCCAGTTTGCGTTGGGCTGTTTTTCACCCTTTGGAGGCTTCAGGAAATCCTCCGGAGAGCAAAAAACAGCTGAAAATCAGCTGGCGCGCACTAGAGCTGACAAGGCAATGCTTCGCGTGCCCTTAGAAATGACTCCGCGTGCTACCTGTGCCATTTGGTTCGCCATCATGGGTCTATTGCCTTGAAGTTAATTCAGGGAGGTGCCAATTATATTTCTCTTATTCTTGTTTGACTTCATGGAATGCATGAAAGCAGCTGGAGACCATTGCTCCCACAAGGAGGTAAATAAATTGGCAAATGTGTTCCCCAAATAAAAAAGCTCATTGCAGAATGTTCAGCTCAGTTGTAAACATTGCTCAGGAAGAATACTACAACACCGATTGATCGATATTCCCTCCCAGCAGGAAAGGTGAGTGAAGAAAATATTCCTTGCTTCTACATAGCCATTATAGTTTTATTCTTGGAAACCCTACCTGACAAGGGAGAAACTAAAATGAGGACACATTTCTCTTCATTCTGTAAATGCAGATGGTTTTGTTTGATCCTACTCCAGCATGGTTGGGTAAATAGATTCCTTTGGATCTGGAAGCAATGACCACACCAGTGGTGGGATTCAAATAATTTAACAACCGGTTCTCTACCCTAAAGACCAGCTGGGTGGGTGTGGCTTGGTGGTCATGTGACCGTGTGGACGTGGCCAACTCAATATCACTCACATCGATGGGCCCTTCACCTTAGCTGTTACAATGTAGTAAGGGTTAACCAGAGAGGCAGTTTCTGTAAGCAGGGCAATAAAGATCAGGCTAGAAACAACACCAGAATGTTTCCTTCCTGACTTCTTGACAGGATTGGCCCTGTAAAGTGGGGGGGGGGGTGAGATTTCTTCCAACAACCGGTTCTCTGAACTGCTTAGAAAGTTAACAACCGGTTCTTCCGAGTAGCTGCAACCTGGCTGAATCCCATCACTGGACCACACCCATGATAGTTCTTAAGTCTTTATTCCAAGACAGTATAAAACATAGTGTTATCAACAGGAAGGTGAAATCAACTCACCTTCGCTCACAAATGTGAGCGCACATGCCATCTCCACACATGTGCAGAGCATAAAAAAATGGGACAGGATGATGTCCGGATGGGTGGAGCCTCCCGCCGCCAGTGCTACCGATTCACCTGAACTGGATAAAAGCGGCTGAATTTCACCACTGGTAATCACATAATGCCTGTTCTTCAAACTAGATCAGAGTAGAAATCCAACATTATATAGTTTGGTTGGTAGTACTTTTATTTACTGCTATTCTGTACAGTTAGAACTACATAATATAGTTTTGTCAACTATGGTAACAGAATCTTGAAGGTCTGGATGTGTTTCTCCCCTCCCTCCTGTTCTCTCTTTATCATGAGCACTATATAGGATCTTGCCTGACACAACTGTTCATTTCTGCTCCTAACTGAGTCCTCTTGTATCTCACCGTGGACTTGGAGTGAGCTCTTCTGCCTGTCCTCAAGGCTGTTACTTCTTCCTTCTGTGCATAACATGAGACAGCATTCGAAGAATAGTAACACAAGACAGCAATAACTAATATTCAAGAAGACATGGAAAGAAAGACCTTATACACTTTCTACCAGTCAGAGACCCAGAAAATGGCAGCATGTGACTCCTTCAAAGCTAGCAAATACATATTACCATCTCAATTAGGTCCACATCAAAGCCCTATCCTATGGAGATTTGTGACTAGCTTATCTTGGCTCTGAACCATAACTAAGCAGACCCCCTTTTCTGTAGTCTCATCTCATTGGATATGTCTGTGTGTGTGTGTGTGTGTGTGTGTGTGTGTGTGTGTGTGTGTGTGTGTGTAGATTTTCATGGGTGTAGGTATGCTGGTCTTGTTGTATTCGGGTCTTTTCCCATGTAAGATTGAGATTGTCTTGGCAACGTTTCAGCGAGGTCTCGCTCGCCATCTTCAGGCTGGGTTTTGGGCTTAAAGTGGGGTCGGAGCTGCCGTCTTTCTATAAATCTTGGTGGGTGGGTGTGGAGTGATGGCGTTGTTTCAGTAAGTGGAATGATTGGTTGTGTGGTTGTATCATGATTGGTAGATTGGTGCTGATTGGTGCTGGCTGTGTGTCCACTGTTTCATATATATGAGCACTTTGCTCTCCTGCCAAGAATGAGACTAGGAAGCCAAGGAGTCTTTGTTTATATCATGTCCTGATGAGACAATCTCAGACTTAAACACTATCTGAAATGGATACAACACTGTACACAAGCTGCGACATAGTGGGCCTAAGATTCAATTCAAAGTCACAATAGTACTACAATCATGTCAAATAATCATGCATTACTGCAAAAAAATAATAATTGAGACATAAAATTCTCATCAATTTTAATACAAAGCAAGAGACTCTGACAATTAATAAAAAAGGGGCTTCCACCAAAATAAATTAACCAACACCATATAGAATCTATAGCAGTCTCATATGAAAAAAATAATAACGAGCAGGATTTTCAGAGAAACATTAGCTCTTTTGGAACATCTTCAAATGAGACCAATTACAAATTCACCTGAATGAATGGGAAACTGGTTTTCCAGAATTCTGATGACACGGTTCTGATGACATGTAATTTGTCCTATTACAAATTACAAATTTCTGTTACAAATACAAGAGCTCGGCCTGTTCCTGTTTAATTGTCTGTGGTTTTCCAAATCCACTACAAAGAAGTTCACTGTGGCCCTGAAGGACTTTACTTTGCCTCTCTCATTTTAAACTAATTTAATGTTCTATTTATTTTTTAATGTTTTTATTGCTTTTTAAGATTGTAAGCCACCTAGAGTCATATCTAGGTGAGATGGATGGCATATAGGTTGAATAAATAAAGACACCAGCTATAGTTGCTGGTGAAATATCAGGATACTGATAATTGGGCTGCAACCTATTAGCCTGTAAGCTCATCATCATTGGATTGATACTAGCAGTAAAAGCTGTGTTGATATATTACAGAGTATCTGTTTCTCATAGTTAATCAGTTAATTGGGTTGAAGATAGAATAGAATAACAGAGTTGGAAGGGACCTTGGAGGTATTCTAGTCTAACCCCCTGCTTAAGCAGGAAACCCTACACCACTTCAGACAAATGGTTATCCAATATCTTAAAAACTTCCATTGTTGGAGTATTCACAACTTCTGGAGGCAAGTTGTTCCACTGATTAATTGTTAGGAAATTTCTCCTTAATTCTAAGCACCTTCTCTCCTTGGTTAGTTTCTACCCATTGCTTCTTGTCCTACCCTCAGGTGCTTTGGAGAATAGCTTGACTCCCTCTTCTTTGGGGCAGTCCCTGAGATATCGGAACGCTGCTATCATGTCTCCCCTAGTCCTTCTTTTCATTAAACTGGCATGACCAGTTTCTGCAACCATTCTGATGAGAAATGAGATGAGAAAGATAATGTTATTTGACATAGGTGTCTTACTAAGGAGCAAGCAGAACAAAGTATAAACTAAGTATGACCATTTAGTGACTATAAAAAAATGCTTGCTTGATTCTGTACTACAATACCAAACCATTACAAGAAAATATAAAATCATATAGAGCTCTATGCGCCATATACCTAAGGGAAAGAGTTACACACACTATTAAATTCCCCCTGACCAATCATGTGGTTAAAATACCAGCACTACCAATTTTCCTGCAGGGAAAAGAAGTGTCTTGAATGAGATGGAAGTCCATTACAATCAACTGGAGCAAGTATCCTTTTGAAGTTGGCCTGTGTAGCAGATGGCTTTTGGCTTCATTGACTTCAAAAAGGTCCCTGCAGGCAGCTGTTGTAAATCTTGCCTTTTAATTACATGTCAGCCAAATAAGCCAATGGTATTTACTCATGATACAGGCTTAAATGATTTTCCTTACAATGTTTATTTTTAACCAACCCCTTTAGCTGTAAAGATTTGGTCTAGAAAATGAAGGCTGGAACTATACACAGTAGCTTTCCCCTCTTACTGGAATTTATCCGGCAGTAACTACAATTGAATTCACTGGATTGTATCCAACTTGTCCACATCTATCAACTTCTATGTGATGGGGGAGAAAATTCAAAGTATGGCGCTTTCAGGAACTGTGCCAGCTTAAATCACCTAAATCAGCTCCCACCTGATTTAGAAACCTGCTGTCAACTTGTAAAGTGTTTCCATGACTATTATCAAGTTGACATTGAAGGGAGGGAGAATTCCACGCATACCTTCGACCAGAGTCAGATCTCAGGTTTCTACAGCAGGCATGTGAGGTGCAAAGTTCACAGCCTTCTGCAGCACCTTGTTGGTGGATATGATTTATGACACAGACTGAGGGGAGGGAAGAGACAGGGGTAAAGTTCAGGGACCATTAACCAGATATCAATTTCAGCTCTGCAGAAGCACATGCCAAAATGTTGCTCCTAATAAATGACTGGATTTCTTTTGAACTTTGTCTTGAGGCTCGTAAATTAATTAGGGCATCCTTTGGAAACTTCATATCTGCCTTCTTCAAGGTATGGTTGTAAATTGTAAATCTGCACAGTATCACAGGGCATGAGATGTAGTAGTGCTAAGTAGTGACTCAATGGAGAGTGGATCAAGAGTATTACTTCCATTGGCTCCATCATATAGTTCTAATCCAGTGAAGATGTTACATATAGAGGGAAGAATAAGTCAAAGGGCTATTGGAATCTTTTTCATAGTAGGTCCAGACTTTTTCTGCATCTTAACTATGTTGGCTAAGAAATGTGGGATAGTATGTGATCCCCAAACTCTTGCAGAAGGCCAGGTGGAATTCATCAGGTTCTGACCAGTTCTGGAGAACCAGTAGCGGAAATTTGGAGTAGTTCAGAGAACTGGTAAATACCATCAATGACTGCCCCCATCCCCATCTATTCTCTGCCTCCCGAGTCTCAGCTGATCAGGAGGGAATAGGGGTTTGCAGTAACCTTTCCCTGGAATGGGAAGGAATGGGGATTTTGCAGTATCCTTCCCCTGTCATGGCCACCAAGGCATGCCACGCCCACCAAAGCATACCGGGCCCACCAAGGCATGCCCACAGAACTGGTAGTAAAAAAAATTGAATCCCACCACTGGCCAGTTTATGGAAGACTGTTTTCTTTATTCCATGGAAGCTAGAATGTTTTGAACTTCAGATACTACTTTAATTCAAAAGGGAATCAAAATGGAAGAAATTCAATTCCTACATATTGTGTTAAAACACTATGAATAGATTGCACAAGCTACATTCGAGAAAAAGTTCAGTAATTGCAAAAGAGGGAAGAAGAGCATTCCAAGAACTTGGGAGGAGAATAGTATATATTTTAAACAATATGGGCAGGTTTACATTAATGTTTATCTGAATTCAGATATGATTACAAAGATCAGCAAATGATAGAATGGTATATTTAGGGCTTCCACCAGGACTGCACAAATATAAATGACCACCGGAAGGTAGGAAAGAGTTTGAGATTTTTTTGTATCTTTTTCTGACCATCTACTGAGCGCCTGAAGGTTTGCAGTACATATGTTGTCCATAAGTGCATTAGTTCGCAGGATTGTACGTAGGAGACAATTTGACAAATAAGATCCCTGAAAAGCTGATTTACAAATGAGATAACTAAATGGTTTATCAATTGAAGGTTGCTGCAATCCTTGGAATATAAGCAAAAACTCACAGGAGTTTACTTCTGAGTAGCTCTGAGTAGTATTGCAATACTTTTAAAGAGGCTATTGGACAGCCCATGCATTTCTTGCTGAAAATTTCTGAATATGATACTTATTGACTATAAATCTCTAGTTGTATTTCAACTTTCATCAGTAGGGCTTATGATAGACTCCGGAAAGTGTAAACTGTTTATGGCTGTTTTTGAGGAACCTCAAAAAAAAAGAACAAAATATTTTTGGTTTTGATGTATGACCATTTCTATAATGGTCTGGTCTTCTAGCAAAGCGAGGGTATATTTACTTCTGTGCCTACCTCAAAGGAAGTTCCAGTGAATGTGATAGACAGCTTTTATCAAAAGAAGGCTGCTTTTAATATGTCATTAATATTATAGAATCATAGAATGTAGTGCTAAAAGGGATCTTGAGCGCAGTGGTGGGATTCAAATAATTCAACAACCGGTTCTCTGTCCTAATGACCGGGTTGGTAGGCGGGACTTAGTGGTCATGTGACCATGTGGGCGTGACCAACTCAACATTACTCAGGTCGATAGGCGCTTCGTCTTAGCTGTGACAATGTAATAAGGGTTAACCAGAGAGTCAGTTTCTGTAAGCAGGGCAATAAAGATTAAGCTAGAAACAACACCAGAATGTTTCCTTCTTGCCTTCCTTACAGGATTAGCCCTGTAAAACATAAAAAATGCAAAAGATTATTTCTTCCAAAAACCGGTTCTCTGAACCTCTTAGAAAGTTAAGAACCAGTTCTCCCGGATAGGTGCAAACTGGCTGAACCCCACCACTACTTGGGTGTCTTCTAATCCTACATCCATCCCAAGTCAGTTCATACATAAAAGATACCCCTGTTTGGCCTTTATTCCTGGTGCAACATGGCACGCATATTGGCAAGAGGGGAAAAGGCCAGACTTATAAATACTTTGTAGAGTCCTTCAAAGGACTGAACTTGGTGTGACTACCTTGTAAATTATCAGCAGGTAGAACATTCCTTGGCAGTATTTGAAGAAATAGCTTCCTTTTCTTCTACATATGTCTTCATGATGTGCCTACCTATGATTATGTGTTACAAGGCAATCACATGGGCTGATTTCATACAACATAATAGGCAGAGGTGGTATTCAGCTAGTTAGGACCAGTTCCGGTGACGGTGACGATCATTTGGCCCTGCCCCCGGTCTATCCTGTCCTTTATTTCCTTCTTTCTAGGTCATCTCAAATGCGCAGCACAGCGGATTCCCGCCCCCCCCCTCAATGCTCTACTTACCATTGCTGACTTGGAAGGTAAGCAGCTGAGCTTCTAAATACTTCATTTTGAGCACAAGTGCACACTCACCAAACTGGTTGTTAAACTGGCAGCATCCCACCACTGATAATAGGCTAAATGAGTAGCTATTTTGTGACCCAGTTGTGTGAACTTCTTCTAAATGTGGTGTAGCATTTCTCTCTACTTATATGCATTACTGTAGGATGGAAGCTCTGAAGTTATCAAGTTACAGGCTTTACCTACTGTACTGGTTATTGTCATGTTAACCCCTTGGAAACAACAAATATTATATTAATATCTTCATGTTTCACCAGCCTAATTAGTTTCATTGAACCTACTCAACCAATATGTATAGGCATGATATATGCTTGGAGAATAGTGCAGGAAAAAAAATATCTTAATATTTTTATGCCTGACAAATTGATACCTTCCAAAGAATTAGTCATGCTGAATTGCACTAAAAGTGTAAAAAGTTTAGTTCTGGAAGATTTCTGTTTTTGAAGCATCTGGAAAAATGCCGGCATCAGAGGTGGGTTCCTACCAGTTCGCACCTATAAATCTACCAAACCGGTTAGAAGAGGTTCCATCAGTGGACCCGGAAAGCCGGCCACACCTACAGAAGGGGTTCCAAAAATTTTTGAAACCCACCACTGGTCCTTGGATGTGATTATTCTACACTATCATGCTCATATTTATAAAACTCAGTGCCTCTGTGAAAGGTAAGGATGACTACTGCATTTGTGGTGCAATCAGAACATTGCGTGTGTTGAAGTTGTTTTAACGCAAACCAAAGATGCCTTAAAAAAAAAAAGTTTACATCCTATTCTTATGCATGCCAGTGCTGTGTGTGAGGTAATTTAAGGTGGTTCTGACAAGTGTCGTCGGCATCTTCACACCCGGTCACATGGGCAGCAAGCCACTCCCATCCGGTCACATGGGTGGCAAGCCACTCCCACAAAGGAGGCCACACCCACACAGTAGGTTCGAACAATTTTTGAAACCCACCACTGGCCGGCATGGAAAATTTTAAAAAGACACAACATGAGATGCTTCTCAGAATAAATGATGGCGTTGAGATGAACTGGATGAGATGATGATTCTCAAGTGGAAAAGTACTAGGAGGCATGAGAAGAGTACTAACATGAGGCTGGCTAAGCCTTTTCAGAAGTTTTAAACCCAGGTGGGAATTACCATACTTACAGCCATCACACAGCATGAGGTTTCCATGCTGGGTTTCCCTCTTGATTCTTGTATTCAAACATAGCTTGGCCAGCTAGATATGGAAGCAGACAGGTCTACATGGGTGTGACTAAGTGAAGCTTTTAGTCCAGAAAAAGAACAATACTATTGTGTATTTTTAGTCTTCGGATAAATAACAAGTGGCACCTGAAGTGGCTATTAAAACCTTCTCTGTGGTCAAGCCCAAATAATTGTGGCTTTTTCAAAAAAATAAATGTAAAGATTAGCTATTACAAACATTGAATGATTGTTTATCCTTTGGAGAGGCTCCTTTGAAAGGAAGACATGAAGTGGAACTTGGAGATGGGCTCCTGGAATAAAGGAATGGCAGATGGCGCATGAATGGACGGTACCTTCTCGCTATGATTCTAACCAGTTCTCCATTCCTTTGCTGGTAACGAAGCAGCAGCAAGTGTTTAGTAATGTAAGCATGTTGTTTTCATTATTGAAAATCTTCTATATAAATAAAAATGTAATGGTTGTTTGTTCAAAATCTCTAATCTCCTAAAGTTCTTCACCGATTGCTTTGAAATTTTGACACAACGTTGCATTTGGATATGCGAATGTTTTTATATATGTATATTATATAGATGTCACACCTGTGACAGGTAAAAACATGATTTTTGTAAAAACATGCTTTTTTGAAAACCAGTGCCATCTGGTGGATGTAAAAGCAACACACCCGGCCTACCCGCGGCCAGCTCAGTGGAGCTCCAGAGGAGGTGGAGGCGGAGCATCTCCTCAGCTCGGCTGGCCGCACGCGCTCTCCACCCCCCCTCACAGCGAACCAGCTCTGGCCTCACCAAAGTGGCTCCGATGGGGGGGGCGGCGGTGTCAGCCTAAGGTGCAGCAGGGCTGGGTCAGCCCCTGGGTGCCCTGTGAGGCGGCACACCGAGGACTTCTCCTCGTCCAAGATCCTGGACGTCTCACTCTCCCGGGCCACCGACTTGGGGGAACCCGTGCGCAGCTCCTCTGAGGAGATGCTCAACATCTTCCACGAAGCCAACAGCCCCAGCTCTGTCTCCCCCAACCAGCCTCGCCCGGCCCAGCAGACCCAAGTCCTGACCAACGGCAGCACCCACCTGCCGCCCCACTACTCTCAGACTGGGCCATAGCAATGCGTGGCCGGGTACAGCTAGTCTGAATTATAAAAAGAGAAAATATCATGACTTTAGTAAGGATGGAGAAAAGCCCCATCCTTGCCAATTATCAGTTTTTGAAGGAGGGATTTTCATTAGAAAAGAGCTTGGTAGGGGAAAAAATATCTCTCTAACAGTAGCAGTTGCAATCCTGTTAATTATCTCCCTGATTCAAACCAGCTTCTGTGAGGGTTCTCTACTAAAAGAGATTCTTATGGACTAGGATTCGAGTGTTGATCATCATTCATATAATTTAGATTAGTTGCCAATTAATAGCAACAAAAGAGAAAAGATTAAATTAATCAATAAACAGGTCCTGTTAGCGTAGTCTTTCTCTAAAATACATTCCCAAGATACTTAAGTAAACATGGAATGGTAAGCAAAGTTGGACTGGGGAAATAGGCATTGCAACCTCATCTGGATCAATGTTGTAGATGGCTTTGTGTTTGTCCCTCTTTTTTTGTTCTTTCCCTTTCAGACAGATCTATCATCATCTACTATCTGGAAACTTCATGAAGATACATCTCATTTGTAGGTATATGATCCTCCAATTAGGGAGAACTTTGTCCTCCGAACTGTTTCCCTTGCTGGCTTATGCATTGATTCAGTCCTTGAAGTCAGCAGATATCTACCAGATGTTGAGGACTCTAGTATTCTTTCAAAAATTAGGAGAGCCTCTTTGTTCCTCAATATTACACATATGATGCAAGGAGAAGCTGATCTCAGGAGTTCCCATCTCTTCTCTTCAGCATGTCAATTTCCCACCCATTTTTCTGGGCATCAAGGCTGTCTTTACTTAGAACTTAGCATCCATGCTTCCTCTTGTTCTAATGCTAAGAGATTGCAAATAGGCAGTCTCAACACCAGAACCAAGAAACATGTCCAGGCCTACTACACAGGTTTGATATACTGTATTTGCCATTGATGTTAACCCTTGTGACTATTATTTTCCTCCTTACAAATCCAATGCTTGGAATGAAAAGACACAGTTAATATCAAATAACAATGAACTGAAGAGCAATATATACCATGATTCCATAGTATGGTATTTTTAAATTGTTTGCCATTATTTAGCTCCTAAAAGCTGTATGTTTGTGTAGCAAAGATTTCAGGTAGTGCCGTTTCCAGCATTTCTTCATACTCAGCATCAGTAAGAACTTGAATTAATAGGCCCTTGCCAACTGGTTCATGGAGCTGTGGAGCAGCAAACAAGCTCAAGAAGGCAACCTTCACTCTATAAATAACCCACGGAGTATAGTTAGTTTTATTTTAATCATTATCTTACTGGATTTTTATGGCTATATGTTTTGTCGGCAGCGTTTATCTTACATCTCATAAATAATTCCAGGCAATAAATGAGGAAGTGAATAAATAAGGACATAAATTATTGGTGGCTTTAGAAACTTTGGGGGGGAAAGTGCTGTCATGCTTGAAGTCCTCTAATAATTCATCTCTATCTGCTTGTCCCCAAAATGCTATAACCTTCTGATGGGAATGGTGAAGTTGTGAATCAAGAACGTTGTTATGAATACGAAAAAGGAGCTTCCTGCCCCTACTCATACTTATGCTCTGAAATGTTCTCATAATTAAGGGAAACAGGTGATACATTAAAGTAGTCAAGGTTAATCAAATATAACTTGCTCTGCACATATGACAAGCTCTAGAGGAAATAATCACCACTTCCTGGCATGGCTAATTACAAAGGTGAAAAACAAAAGAGAAAGGAAGGCATCCAATCTTATCCAAGCTCTTAATTGAAAGTTAGAATTAACTTTGTCAGAATAGTTGTCCAAGGATTAATGCTCAAATGCAATATTACCTTGAACACCACTGGGCGGGGGAACGTCTATAACATGCTGTCAACTATGTATTTGGCAAATTAAGACACACCGCTTTGCACATTTAAATGTGCTAGCCTGGCCAAAGTAAGGCCATCTTAATTTGCAAAAGATCGGTGGGTCCAGGACTGTGGTGATGGATCCTGTTAACAGTTAAAAGGATGAGGAAAGTTAACTTCCTTGATCTTTTAATTAAATGAGGTCACTCCAATTTTGAAATTAGAGCTAATACATTCATGCATGGCAGAAAGAGGTCAGTTTTGGCACCAGGCCTGTTCCAGAGAATTGTTAATACTCTTACATGAAAAAGCATGTGCAGTAGGTTGCTTTCCTTACAGAAAAGGAAGGCTTTTAAATAAAAATCAACTTATCAACTTATAAGTGATAACGATAACCTTAACTGTGCTTTGTATTGCTCCCTGGAAGCCAGCTCCTCCTTGTTACCAGCTAATGAGAGAATATAAACTGTCTAAACTAATGTTCATTCATATTACTAGACACAGATATAGTGAGATAGTAAGACAGGCATAATATGAAGTATATATAGGGTTCGCAACTTGGGAGTCCTCCTGGACCCACAGCTGACTTTCGACCATCATTTGTCAGCTGTGACCAGGGGGGCATTTGCCCAGGTTCGCCTGGTCCACCAGTTGCGACCCTACCTGAATCGGGAGGCACTCGCAACAGTCACTCGAGCCCTTGTGATCTCTAGGCTGGAATACTGCAATGTGCTCTACATGGGGCTGCCTTTGAAGTGCATTCGGCGACTGCAGTTAGTCCAGAATGCAGCCGCGCGAGTGATAGTGGGCGCACCGCGGTTCGCCCACATAACACCCATCCTCCGCGAGCTGCACTGGCTACCTGTCGATTTCCGGGTGCGCTTCAGGGTATTACTCACCATCTTTAAAGCCCTCCATGGTAGTGGATCTGGATACCTGAGAGACCGCCTCCTGCCGATCACCTCCCTCCGACCAATTAGATCACACAGATTGGGCTTCCTCCGAATTCCATCCGCCAGTCAATGCCGACTGGCGACTACGCGGAGGAGAGCCTTTTCAGTAGCAGCTCCGACCCTGTGGAACGACCTCCCCGTTGAGATCCGCACCCTCACCACCGTCCAGACCTTCCGCACAGCCCTCAAGACCTGGCTATCCCGCCAGGCCTGGGGATAAGTTTCTAATTCACCCCGCCCGAGTGTTGAATGCTGAATGAAAGTTGTGTTTTTTATTGTTTATTTTAGTCACATACTGTTTTTGTTTTATATTGCACTTCCCCTTTCCCTACGAATGTAAGCCGCCCTGAGTCCCCTCAGGGAAAAGGGCGGCCTATAAATCCCAATAAATACTACAAATACTATATGATAAATAAAGGCAACTGGTAAAACAGTCTTCTCAAAGAGCCCAAATATATCACTGCAAGTTTGAAGATTTCAAATAGATTCTGTAGTGTTGGTGCAAGCTAATGAATGTAGGAAGATGCCGTCTCCTCCTCCTCCTCCTCTTCCTCCTTCCTGCTCTTCCTTCTTCCTCTCTCTTCTTCCTCCTGAAATCAATGGTAAACTGGCATATTGGAGAATCAGTGGATTCATTCAGTCATTCAAAGCAGTTATTGGAACTGTGCATGCTTCACAATGATTCAGAAGTATTTGGGAACTGTGTGAGCATATCAATTCTTTGCTACTAATGAAAACAGTCATGATTTTTTTTTTTGGGAAGTGATCTGTTCTCAAGCTCTTCGTCAAATTCATTTTTGAAGTATGCACAACCTAAGTATTTATATCCTTGAACAACCTTTGAAAAGAGCTTTACAAAATCACTGACTATACTTAGTGAGCCATATGTTGAATATTATTCTCAAGCAAGTATAAATCAGAGTTACTCTATAATATAATTTACAAATTTTTATAACCTGATTGAGTGGAAAGGAGTCTTGGTTGCTGTTGAATTGGAAATTGGAATTCCCTACTAATCTAAAACAGATTTTTCCTAATCTTTCTTCCACTTGCTTCTGAAGTACAGGATCTTCTAAAAGTTAGATCTTCAAATACCAGCAGGATCAAATCCCATAATTCTCCCTCGTATGTCTACTTAATCAGTGAGGTCATTTCAAAAGAGCCTTCATTGAGGTCCACTTCATGCCTTGGGTCATGACACAGTCACAGTTTTAACAAAGAAGCTCAATAAACTTCACCGGAAGCTGATTATGTGATGGAGATTCCAATGGGATGGTGGCTCTTTCCATTATGGTTGAGGAGATTTTATATAGGCTTCCTTCGGTTGTGTTCTTTCCAAAAGATAACCAATGCCATTGGTCTAATGAATCATACCTTTAAAATCTTACATTTTCAATTCTAGTTGAGGTCTGATATCCATTTTCCTGCCGGGATGTCTAGGAGATTCTTAATCATCTAAGTCAGTGGTTCTCAATTTGTTGTGGCCCAGCAGGAGCCGTTGGAGCTGCCACCAGACTCTGACAGCAAGGGGCCCTATGAGTCGGCTCTGGAGGATGTGGAGGATCCTGGACAGGGTTCCGACTCCGAGCAGAGCGCAGAGAGGCTGGTTGGCCACCAGGAGGTGCCTGAGCCTTGGACCAGTGGGGAGGAGACAAGGGAGTGTGATCCAGATGTCAGCAGTGAGTTGTTCCTGGATGCCCGGCACCGAAGAGCTGATAAGCGTAAAGAACAGTTGCGCAGTTACAGGAGATAATTGCACTCAGCTGGTGGTAATTAGGCTCCTCTCAAGACTATAAGAGGAATGCTTGTGCACATGCCCCGTTACAGGAGTCAACGCATTGACTAAAAGTTGGAGAACTTTTGTGGCTAGCTTGGCAGGCTGGATTGCTGCCAAGGCTTGTCTGTGCTGGTTTGCTGCCAAGGACCTGTCTGTCTTTTAATAAATTTCTTAAAGTATCTTTGGCTTGGCGTGCTTTGGTGTGGGATGAGGGGGGTCAGAACACAATTTGTGGTCTGTGGAGCCCGGTGATGGGTGTGATGTTATCACAGGGGGTCCACGAAGCTTGAAGAAATGTTATGATTTAGATCTTGAATTAAGTCTTGGGAGCCTGTGGCCATGGGCAGTAACCACAAAAGGTATTTAGAGGGGTATGGCGTGAAGAAAAGGTTGAGAACCACTGATCTAGGTCATGTCCCAAAGGTGCTTTTCCAAAATGCAAGTGGACTTTCTTGTGTATTCCCTTGAAAATGTTTCACTTCTCATCCAAGAAGCTTCTTCGGTTCTTCAGAATTACTGAAGAAATTTCTTGGATGAGAAGCGAAACATTTTCAAGGGGGAAAAAAGGAAGAAAGTCCAGTTGCCTTTTGGAAACACACCTTTGGGACTCCTGCTGGGATTTTATTTTATTTTTTATTCCTCAATTTTTAAAACCATCTATCTACCTCACAATTGTAACACCTCAGCGATGTTCAGATAAAATCCTCTTCTGGACCATCAATCTAGATGAAGGATGTCCCAGAGGTGCTTTTACAGGAGGCAACTGGCTTTCCGGTTTTTCGTTGATGATGTTTAGCTTCTCATCCAAGAAGCTTCTTCAGCTCTGACTTCTATTCCCCACTATCCAGTCAGAGCTGAAAAAGCTTCTTGGATGACAAGCAAAACATCTTCAGAGGAAAAACCGGAAAGTCCAGTTGCCTCTTGAAAAAGCACCTTTGGGACAACCATGACCTGGATGACTGAGAATCTCCATAGACATCTGTTGTGGCCCAGCAGGAGCCGTTGGAGCTGCCACCAGATTTCGACAGCGAGGGGCCCTATGAGTTGGCTCTGGAAGATGTGGAGGACCCTGGACAGGGGTCCGACTCTGAGCAGGATGCAGAGAGGCTAGTTGGCCACTAGGAGGCGCCTGAGGCCTGGAGCAGTGGTGAAAGCCAAAGGGAGCATGCTCCTGAAGTCATGCCTTGGAGCAGGGGGGAGGAGACAAGGGAGTGTGATCCTGACGTCATGCATTGGACCAGTGGGGAGGAGACAAGGGAGTTGGTCCTGGATGCCTGGCAATGGAGGGCTAATAGGCGTAAAGAACAGTTACACAGTTACAGGAGATAATTGAACTCAGCTGGTGATAATTAGGCTCCTCTCAAGACTATAAAAGGAATGACTTTCCACATGCTTGTCACAGGAATCAATGTATTTACTAGAGCTGGAGAAGCTATCGTGGATATTTTGGCAGGCTGGATTGCTGCCAAGGTCAGTCTGTGCTGGATTGCTGCCAAGGTCTAGTCTCTGTGTTAATAAATCCTTGAAGTATCTTTGTCTCGGTGTGCTTTGGTGTAGGAGGAGGGGGGGGGTTCAGAACAGACATCTAGATGAAGGTGTGCATCTGTTTTCAACTTAAAGGCTACAGTTGCACCCTGAGTGATATGCTGTGTTGGGAAGAATATTTCAAATAAAGGCAGAGCCCGCCATAAACCAAACAAGATTTCATTTAATATAGTTAATATGAGCATTGCAGGCAAACTCTGCCACACCCTGGAGTTTGATCCTGATGGGGCTCAAGGATGACTCAGCCTTCCATCCTTCTGAGGCCGGTAAAATGAGGACTCAGATTGTTGGGGGCCATAGGCAAATAATGTTTCTACATTGTAAACCACTCAGAAAGTGCTGTAAAGCACTTTGCGGCAGTATATAAGCCTAAAAGCTATTTCTATTAGTTGCCATGTACTTCATATTTCCATTTTGTCTCATTAAAAATTAAAATTTGGTGGCCACACTCCCAAGAGCCGTGGGGATGGTACTGTCTGCCCTTCAAGGTAACCCAGACCAAGAGATAGACACACAGGGATTCCAATATCCATCCTGCTGTAATAAAGCAGATAATGTAATTGCTCCTTCCTAGTCCCTGCTTAACAGTTCATCCATACAAGGTCATCTCTAAATCCCTTTGTATGAACCAAGGTTTTCACAGACCTATGTAGTCTCAGATTATGAAATCTCGATTTAGAAGCTTTGCTTTCTCTGCATAAGTGGAACAATGCCATTGTTCACCTTCTTTGATCCCCCAGCAGTTTAGAGGAACCGAAGGTCATAAAGTCACTCAGGTAACTGGATCACTATAATTTCAGAAGAAGAAGCTCATGGAACTGGCTGGATATCCTCAATTGGCGTCCGACAAAAATTGCTGCTAACAAGTTGTCATGTTACTGAAACTGCTTTGTTCCAGGAGGGGGAAAAAAAGAGTTTTCCTTGTTACTTATTTGAACCACATGTCAAGGGGGAGAGGGGAAACAAAAGGAGGTGGTGTATCATTCATAAAGGTGGAGACAGTCTCAAACATCTTCAGCTTAGTACCGCTCTACATGGGGCTACCCTTGAAAAGTGTTCGGAGACTGCAGTTAGTCCAGAATGCAGCCGCGCGAGCAATACTGGGTGTACCGAGGTACACCCACGTTACACCTGTCCTCCGTGAGCTGCACTGGCTACCAATTGGTCTCCGGATGCAATTCAAGGTGTTGGTTATTACCTTTAAAGGCCTACATGGCTTAGGGCCAGCGTACCTGCGAGACCGCCTACTGCCACATACCTCCCAGCGGTCGGTAAGATCCCACAGATTGGGCCTCCTTCGGATGCCCTCAGCCAGACAATGTCGGCTGGCAAGCCCCCGGAGGAGAGCCTTCTCTGTGGCTGCTCCGACCCTTTGGAATGAGCTACCCCCAGAGATCCGGACCTTACCCACTCTCATGGCCTTAAGAAAAGCTGTTAAAACCTGGCTATTCCGGCAGGCCTGGGACTGTTGACCTCATTGTTGAGGTCCATCCCCGATTAGAACGAATGCATGTGTTGTGATTTTAAATCTGTCCTTTTTTCTTTTTCTTTCTTTCGCTTCTTCTTTTTGTAAGCCGCCCGGAGTCCTTTGGGATTGGGCAGCATATAAATTTTAGTAATAAAACAAACAAACAAACAAACAAACAAACAAACAAACAAACTTTTAAGCAAATAATAATTTACCAAGAACTTAGCCATCAAGCGTTCCTGCTGAGATCCTTCAGTGGGCCTAAATCCAAGTCCAGGAATCAAATCAATTACAAGCTGGCATCCTAGACTATGGACGCGTAAGCTCTCTGGGAAAGCAGACCAAAGATTTTGAGGATATTGAAATGCCAGATGGACATGGAGGCTAGCTGCAAGTGGCAGGCAGGAGGGTCTTGGCAAGAATGACACTCATGTTTCCAGAGGCAGGCAGTGTTCATAGAATAACCATAAGGTTTGCCTCTCAAGAGACATGGCAGAGGCTGTGTGTGTTGAGCAATTGGTGAAAAAGCAGCAAAACACAATAATCCCACTTCTGTACCATGGATGGCTCATTCGCTCTACAGAGACCTGTTTATGGTTGGGGCTATTGCTTTTGCCAAAATCTGGAAGGATTTTGGTTGCCTTGCTTCCGGTTGCACGCACAGCAAGAAAATCAGTCTCCGTCTTCAGATGCTTTCCCCTTTTCTCTATTGGAAATGAATGATGAGTTTGGTGGACAAAGGGAGGAGGACTGTAAGGAAGCCAAAAGCGAGGGTTTACATTTCAAACATTGGTTCGAGCTACTCCAAATGCCACAACTATCGTCTCATTTCACCCACCTCGTTTCACCCACCTCGTTTCACCCACCTCGGAAGGATGGAAGGCTGAGTCAATCTTGAGCTGGTGAGATTAGAACCGCTGAACTGCAGATAACAGTCAGCTGAAGTGGCCTGCAGTACCTCGGTTGAGGTGGCGCAGTGGTTAGGGTGCAGTACTGCAGGCCACTTCAGCTGACTGTTATCTGCAGTTCAGTGGTTCTAATCTCACTGGCTCAAGGTTGACTCAACCTTCCATCCTTCCAAAGTGGGTGAAATGAGGACCCAGACTGTGGGGGAGATATGCTGGCTCTGTAAACCGCTTAGAGAGGGCTGAAAGCCCTATGAAGCGGTATATAAGTCTAACTGCTATTGCTAACTATCGAAGTAATAATGCCATGCGTATTAACTTGATTGTGAAAGAGATCACCGTGTCCCTCCAGGAACAGCCAAAAGAAGAGAAACACTAAACTGAGAACAAAGAAAAACACACAGAATCTATTCTATGTATGCGCAACAGAGGTGTAATTCAGCAGGTTCTGACCAGTTCTGGAGAACCGGTAGCGGAAATTTTGAGTAGTTCAGAGAACAAGCAAATACCATCTCTGACTAGCCCTGCCTCCATCTGTTCTCTGCCTCCCGCGCCCCAGCTAATTGGAAGGAAATGGGGATTTTGCAGTAACCCTCCCCTGCCACACCCATCAAGCCTTGCCAGGCCCATCAAGCCATGCCCACAGAACCAGTAGTAAAAAAAAATTGAATCCCACCGATGCACAAGTGTGTAAAAATGAGACAAACAGAGAGGGGAGAATTCAGAATTTTTGCTTCCATCAATGGGAGTGGAAAAGATTGGCTTCATTAAATTGGGTGGTGGCAATTGCTTTCTCCTGTTTCCACCAACAGCTGTTCCCCCACATCCATTACAGTATTGTGTTTCCCCAGTTCATTCAAATGGATCTTCCCATTCAAATGGTTCCGACAGCAGCATGTGGCAAGGGGCAAGTTTGTATCGCAATGTTCACTTAAGTCTGCAACGTGCTCTACATGGGGCAGCCCTTGAAGAGCATTCGGTGATTTCAGCTTGTCCAGAATGCAGCCGCGCGAGCGATCGTGGGTGCACCTCGGTTCACCCACGTAACACCTATCCTCCGCGAGCTGCACTGGCTGCCTATTGGTCTCCGGATACGCTTCAAGGCGCTAGTCGTCACTTATAAAGCCCTTCATGGTATTAGACCTAGGTACTTGAGAGACCGCCTCCTGCCAATTACCTCCAACAGACCTATTAGATCCCACCGATTAGGCCTCCTCCGAATTCCATCCGCCGGCCAGTGTCGACTGGCGACTACCCGGAGGAGGGCCTTCTCTGTGGCTGCTCCGACCCTCTGGAACGAACTCCCTGTGGAGATTCGCACCCTCACGCAAAGCCCTTAAAACCTGGCTGTTCCGACAGGCCTGGGGCTAAACAACAGTTGCCCCTACCTCGAATGGTATGATTGTTGTGCTTTTAAATTATGTATTGTTTTGTGTTGGTGTCAAACTGTTTGTATCCCCCTTCCCTTGCTCAACTTGTGAGCCGCCCTGAGTCCCCTTCGGGGAAAAGGGCGGCATACAAATGAAATAAATGAATGAAATGAATAAATGAAGTCCTCCAGAATCGGTATACTACAGAGAACTCACCCAATACTCCTTTGTTTCCCCAAGGGTATGAAGGTAGGACCTAATAATGGATCCCTCATCATTTTCAAGCTGCTTCCAACTTTTGCAGAAGAAAACCAATTAGATTCAGCAGGCTGACAGTCAAGTTATTCAACCCCCAATACAGTGAGACAGTAATGAGCCTTCCCAACTGCACATTTCCAGTAGTCACGGCAAATAGCGTGATGTTCATATGCAGCGACAATGTACACTTTGTGGTGTCATTGAAACAAAAGAAGAAACAAAAAGGAAGAGGGTAACCTGACTAATAACCACAGTCATTTGACTCAACCAAATGAGGAACTCGGTTCATGTGCCACCTACTTTATGAGTTTGCAAACAATTCTGTAATAATTTTCTTGAAGACACAGCATATAAAAGACAATTATGGAGCCAATCAATAAACAAGGAGGATGTTATTGTGGCTCTAACATATATATCACAAGGTTAGGCATTAGAAAGCTAATTTAAAATGACTGTCCAATAAGTAATTGCTTCACTGGTAATTATCTGTTGCTTCCTTGTTGTAATTAATTTTATATGTGATGCGGGTATTTTAAAACCTGGATAGAATAACATTGTTAAATATCACAAACAAGCTGTGTAAATCGTTGCCTAGTTATGTCCATTGAAAATTAAGTAGTATAAGTATTATGGTTTTTCTTTTGCAAATAATCAGCTGAGTAAGAAAAAAAATCACTGTGAGGTTTGATAAAATAAAGACTGAATGCAGACTTAATCTTATTCTTTGCCTTAATGATTATGTGCCATCAAGTTGCTATTGATTCACATACATTTTCTCCATGATGATCTGTCCCTTTTCAAGTCTTTTCAAGTCTACCAACAGTGCACTCATCACCACTATAACTCAATTAAACCACCTTGCTGCTGATTGTCCTCATCTTTTTGATTCCACCTTTCCCAGCGTTAGAGCTTCCTCTAGAGTGGTAGGTCTTCGCCTAATGTATCTGAAGTTGGATAATTTGAAACTGATCATTTGTGCCTCAAGTGAGAATTCTGGTTTTGATTTGTTCATTTGTTTGTATGTGGCTGTTCACAGTATCTTCTAGAGATTTTTTCCCCCTAACATCAAAGTTCAAAGGCATCAATACTCCTGCTATGCTGTTTCTTCAGTTTTGATTTCCAACTTTTGCTTCCATAGAGTGTCACACTGCTTACAGAGTTCTGATGTTTGTAGTTATAGATAGGCAGATCATGATATTTGGATATTTGGATAAGATCTTCAGGGCTTCTTCTCCCAAATTCTAATCTGTGGCAGATTTCTTGACTGCTTGTTCCTTTACTGTTGGTAGTTAATCCTACAAGACTGAAATTGTTGACTTTGATATCGTCATTATCAAATGTAAGGCTGTTGATTCTATCTGTTATCATTACTTTTGTCTTCTTTTTATTTAATTTTAGTCCCATTTTTTCCACTGTTCTCCTTGAGTTTTATTACTAGAGTTTGCAGATCTTTTCCATTTTTGGCTATTAGGATAGTGTCATCTGCACAGCACAGATTACTGATGCTTCCTCCTCTACATAATGAATAATCTAAATACAGTTTCTATGGCACAAGTTTTCCTTTCTTCTTCTTTTTCTTAAAGCCATTATACAACTATGTATACTGGACTTGTGAGATAAATTAAAGTGTTAACATTATTCTGCTCATAGACCATGATAGTGTAAGAAAAGAGAAAAATGGTAGTGCAGTGTCCTTACTTCATCCATGAAATGTTGCCCAGTTAGAGCTTGCCTTGGAAATCTTTCCTTGATTTGGATTGTCTTTCAAACTTGGTATCTTTAAAATATTGCCACTTCTACTCCCAGAACTCCCCAGCAAGTTTGAGAAAATAGCAATAGCAATAGCAGTTAGACTTATATACCGCTTCATAGGACTTTCAGCCCTCTCTAAGCGGTTTACAGAGTCAGCATTTATTGCCCCCACAGTCTGGGTCCTCATTTCACCCACCTCGGAAGGATGGAAGGCTGAGTCAACCTTGAGCCGGTGAGATTTGAACCGCTGAACTGCAGATAGCAGTCAGCTGAAGTGGGCTGCAGTACTGCACTCTAACCACTGCGCCACCTCGGCTCTTTTGACTGGTCTAATTCCAACTGTGCCATTTCTAACTGGTTTTCCAACTTGATTATGGAATGTCTATTCGTGCCAGCTGCAGCTTTGACTTTTAAAGTCGGCCTCTCTATTCCCTGAAGGCAGAAGTAAAATTATGTACATTTGAAGGTCAGACTGACAGCCTTGTGGTCCGCCCTTTTCCAGCCCATTTGTCATGTAAACATTGACCCTTCTTAAAGAATAATTTACATATTGTATATTTCAGACAAATATTGTACCAAATAATTTGGTTGAAGAGATCTCTGTGTGTGATTGGACTCAACAGATTTCTCGACAGAAATTCCTGTCCAGAAAAGATTCTATTATGGGTTTTTGTGTAATTGTCATCTACAGCATCACAGTTCAAAGGGACAGACCAAGCCCTTAAAATATCATTTAAAGCTAAGATCACCAAGCAAAGGCTATCTATACCTTGGCGATGTAATGCAAGGTGACTCACTCAGAAAGTCAATCAGGCTGGCAGTGACCAGTGGAAAAAGGACAAGGGACCACTTTAATACCTGTGACTAGACACTATAAAGCAGGGGTAGTCAACTTTTTTATACCTACCACCCACTTTTGTATCTCTGTTAGTAGTAAAATTTTCTAAGCGCCCACCAGTTCCACAGTAATGGTGATTTATAAAGTAGGGAAATAACTTTACTTTATAAAATTTATAAAGCAGAGTTACAGCAAAACCCTACCGCCCACCATGAAAGCTGGAACGCCCACTAGTGGGACCAGGTTGACTACCACTGCTATAAAGGATGAGCCATGGTGGTGCAGTGGTTAGAGTGCAGTACTGCAGGCTACTTCTGCTGATTGCTGGCTGCCTGCAATTTGCAGGTTCAAATCTCACCAGGCTCAAGGTTGACTCAGCCTTCCATCCTTCCGAGGTGGGTAAAATGAGGAGCCAGATCATTGGGGGCAATAGGCTGACTCTGTAAACTGCTTAGAGAGGGCTGTAAAGCATTGCAGAGTGGCATATAAGTCGAAGTGCTAGTGGTATGATAGCAGGATGACCATGGTGGATCTGAAGGAGGGATATGGAGAGTGCTGTTCCACACAGTGGCTGACAGTCATTCACAACCGAATGGCTGATGACGACGACAATGATCTGTGTTTTTACAGGACTTATGGCTAAATATACTTTTTTAAAAATAAAAAATGAGCAATATGGCAAAATTATAGTATATCCATTTCAATAATTCGCATATAATTGGTGCATGTTACAGGTAGTCCTTACAACCACAATTGCACCCAACATTTTTGTTGTTAAGTAAGACGTTTGTTAAGTAGATTTTGCCTTTCTTGCCACAGTTGTTAAGTGAATGCTCCAGTTATTAAGTTAGTAACAAGATTGTTAAGAGAATCTGGCTTTTTCATTGACTTTGCTTGTCAGGAGGTTGCAAAAGGTGATCACATGAGTCTGTAGTCATCATAAATATGAGTCAGTTTCCAAGCATCTATATTTTGAGCACATGGCCACGGGGATGCTTCAGTGGTCATAGGTTTGAAAAGTAGTCCTAAGTAATCCCAACGGTACTTTTTCAAGAGGCCACTGGACTTTCTGTTTTTTCTTTGAAGGTGTTTCGCTTCTCATCCAAGAAGCTTCTTCTGCTCTGACTGGATGGTGGGGAATGGAAGCCTCTTGAAAAAGCACCTTTGGGACAACCATAACCTGGAGGACTGAGAATCCCCATAGACCAGAGGTGTCCAAACTTGACAACTTTAAGACTTGTGGACTTCAACTCCCAGAATTCCCCAGCCATGCTTGGGGGGGGGGATTCTGGGAGTTGAAGTCCACAAGTCTTAAAGTTCCCAAGTTTGGACAACCCCTGCCATAAACATTTAGTTGTAAGTCACTTTTCTCAATGCTGTTATAGCTTTGGTCACTAAATGAATTGTTGTAAGTGAAGCACTAGCATTTTCCACATAAGTGAAGGACTAGCATTTTCCACATATTAATAGACTTAATAAGTCTATTAAGCAGACTTAATAGGAAACATACACAAATAAACACACACAAACACACTCACACAAGGGACCTACTTACTTTTCATTTTTGTACTGGCAGAATTTAAATCACTGTGTGAGATCTGCAAATGAAACATGAAGCTCTCTAGTCTCCTGTGGATACACTATTAGTCTACATTTTGCAGATAGGGACATTCCCATTAGTATTTCTTAGGGAAATCTGGGCAGTTGGGATCTTATCTAGGCTTCCTTCAAAGACTGTCAAATTGGAAAGTCTGTAAAGCTAAAATACGTTCACTCAAAGGTTGGGGGAAGTTGGGGTTGAATTGTAACCCCACAAGCATATAAATATATATGATAGTTAATGTATATAAATCACATACTGTAATAATGTTAAACGTTTATGATCTTGTGGGGCCCATATTATACTAGCCGTCCAGGGCTACGTGCAGCCTGCCGGCGGTGGTTTGGAGAAACCTGTTCTAGACCCCGGGGTCTCCAACCTTGACAACTTTATGACATGTGGACTTCAACTCTCAGAATTCCTCAGCCAGCTGAGGAATTCTGGGAGTTGAAGTCCACAAGTCATAAAGTTGAAGACCCCTGTTCTAGACAATCTGTTCCACTCAGAGGTGGGTTCCTACCAGTTCACAGCAATTCGGTAGAACCGGTTCATCAAATCTACCGAACCGGTTAGAAGAGGTTCCACCAGTGGACCCGGAAAGCAGGCCACACCTACAGAAGAGGTTCCAAAATTTTTTGAAACCCACCACTGGTCCTTGGATATGATTATTCTACACTATCATGCTCATATTTATAAAACTCAGTGCCTCTGTGAAAGGTAAGGATGACTACTGCGTTTGTGGTGCAATCAGAACATTGCGTGTATTGAAGTTGTTTTAACGCAAACCAAAGATGCCTTTTAAAAAACAAGTTTACATCATATTCTCATGCATGCCAGTGCTGTGTGTGAGGTAATTTAAGGTGGTTCTGACAAGTGTCGTCGGCATCTTCACATCCGGTCACATGGGCGGCAAGCCACTCCCATCCAATCACATGGGCGGCAAGTTACTCCCACAAAGGAGGCCACACCCACAGAGTAGGTCCAATAATTTTTGAAACCCACCACTGGTTCCACTGTTTCATAGCTCCACCAGTTTGATTTTTTTTCCATTTCAACTCTCTGGTTTCAGTTTCAACAGAGAACAGTTTTATTCTTCTTTTTCACCTTGATAGTCCTTTATATAGTTTAGATTTTCTCTCATACGCCATTGACTCTTTGTTCTTGCAAGCTAAACAGGCCCAGCATTTTTTGCTTCTTCAGAGTCTTGGTTTCTAGGCATTTTTTCTCCCAGCAGCTCCCAGCAGCTCTCTTCTGAATTCTATCCAGCTTTTCCATATGTTCTTTCAGGTGTGTAATATTCCAAATGCTAACAGGTGTAGGGTACCATGGATCCCTTACCTACCATAATATAAATTTCTCTTCATGCAACCCCAAATTCCATTGACCTCTTTAGCTCATGAATCACATGGATGACTCATGCTAAACCGGACGTGCATACCTGCTCCTAGATCCTTTGCACAGATACTGCCACCAATTCAGTAAAGTGAACAAATTATTAAACAGTATCCTGTTCTCCCAGTTCTCTCATTATTTTATCAACTTCCCTGCACAACAGCCTCCTGGATTCTTTGTTTATTGCAGGCACACTGTATCCTTAAGCTTTTGCCTTATTTATTTTGCATTCCTCACCAGTCTCCCCTCAGTCTGAGTATTAACTTTCCTGCCTCCATCACTACAGGCTCAAGCTATCACTCTGTACTTTTCCTGTTATCAGCCCCATCTTCAATTTCCTATATAACTCCTTTTTGTTTTTCAATGAGCTCAATATTCGTCCACAAAGGCCTCTTAAAGCTAACCTACTTTTCCTTCTGCAGATGGGTTATGCTTATGTTGTCGGTGTCTTGTTTTTCAGTCTCCCTTATCCCTCTCCATTTTTAAAAAAATCCTTGAAATCACAAGCCATGGCATATTGCCTATTCTATTCCTCATTTCATTAAAAGCTTGTCCTTGAAGCCCAGAGAACATGATTGTCCACTTTCAGTTCTCTCCACCCCACCCCCGCAGATTTCTTGAACTTCAATGTGACGAACACGAATGGAGGATATCAGTAACCTAAAATGTTCTGCTGGTCAATCAAATCTTCTCTGTTTGTCAGGACTAAGCACAGGATAGCTGGATTGCCTTGTTTCTCCTTCCATCTTCTGCAAGGTATGATTGTCATCAAGAATGATCACAGAAAGAGAATGGATCTCACCTCAGGAGGCACAGTGTTCCAGATGGTGGGAGCCACAGCAGAAGCATCTCTTCTTCTGCACTCTCCCAGCTGAAATTCCTTCACCAATGGGTTCACAGATTGCCCTTCCATTGCTGCAGGTGTGGGGAAGGCTACTGCAATCCAGGTGAGCTGATTCCTCTGATAGCCTAGAATCCCTAGGTGAGATTCACTTACCTTCCCTACTGGTTTGCAAATGTGAGCGCATGCGCCAAGTCTGCGCATGCTCACTGCCTTCTGTGCATGTGCAGTGCTCACGCATTACGTCGAGGTGGGAGGGTGGAGCCTTCCACAGCTGCTGCTCACCCGAACCGGAGAGAACCAGCTGAATATTACCTCTGGCCTTGACCCATGCCATGAAGGGCTTTATATGTGCTAACCAACATCTTGAATTGGGCTGGGAAGGAAAAAGCAATCGGTGCAGCTCACAGAATAGCAATGTAACATAGGCCACCTTAAGGGGCCTCAAGAACTGCCTGTCAGCCTCTGCTTTGCTGCTGCTTCGGCTGCCATTGAAACGGGGAGGGGGGGGCATGGTATTTGGGAGGGGAATCATTGATGTGCTGGAGGAAGTTTCTAGAAGCTGAACTGACCACCTTACTGCGCATGTGGAGGAAGGGAGTTTCCCGCCAAGGCCAACGGTCCAGCATTCCATCCTGGTGATGCCTTTCGAAGTTATCTCACACCTGACATTTGGGGCAATATGATTGGACTGTGCACAGGGATGCCAAGGGGAGGGGAATGAATTATACATTATATTATTAGCTTTCGCGCCTAATTAACCAGACTCAGCTTTGCTTTGCAACTGTTCATTTATAATTAGTAAAAGTACACTTGATTTCAATCCAAATGGAGTCGAGTGGTTTCTTTCCTGATTACTGAATGAAGTCATGCTGACACTGCCAGCACAGTTGCATTCTGCACTAGCAGAAGCTTCCAGATGCTCTTCAAGAGTAGCCCATGTAGAGAGCATTGCAGGCATGAGATGACCAGGGCTTGAGTGACTGAGCCCAGGGGACTCCCAAATGCTCTGCTTTCAGATCTATCTGAAGATCAGGAAAATGTAATGATGGTAATTCATGCCCTCATCATCACCCAAATTATTGTAAGACACAATATGTGGGACAATTCAGAAGCTGCAACTGGGGCAGATTGCATGGCTCATGTGCTGATGAGAGACAGCTAACTCATCTGGCTGTCAGTAGTCTTCTAGATAGAATTCAGCATTGGCTTGACATTTAAAGCTCTAAAAGTCTTAGCTGCTAGTTACGTGAAGGGCCTCTTTGTTGAAAAAATCTAGTACAATCATCCCAGATAGGAATTGTGCTTTCTCTCAATGATGAGCTCAGTTTCATTTCAAAATGCTGTTAAGAGTTATTTCTCATAGCTTTGGAAACCTAAGGTAGCATTACCTTCACAGCTGCTACTTGATGGCTGAAACAAATGGCATAGCTAGTTTGTTTTAATGATATTTCTGTGGTGGTCTTATCTGCATTATTTTGTTATTAGCGTTGTAAATTGCCAGGAAATTCTGAAATTCACCAGTACATAAATTTGACTAATTAAGGAGACTTCTCCAAACTATACCTTTGCATTCTGAGTTATTATCCTACATTAAGAAGGGAAAACATAGTTTAAAAAAACCAACACAATAAAAAGAACATAACATATGACAATGAGATTCCAATTCAACACGTCACCAATGAAAGTTCTCTGTCCCTTAAGAGATGAAGGGTGAAGGGTGAAGCTTCACTCATCAATAAATCCCTGTGTTGAAAATATTTTAATTAAAATATAAGAAACTACATTATATTGATTAATGTGATTAATTCCTAATATCGAACTCTTCATATCAAAATATATCCTGTATGGGAAGTACCTCAGCAGGACAGACAGAAAAGCCATGGGCTTTTTTTCATCTTAGTTGAACTGGAATATTGGAGCTGGAACAGAATTGGAAAATACATGCGCTCTACATGGGGCTGCCCTTGAAAAGTGTTTGGAGACTACAATTGGTCCAGAATGCAGTCGCGCAAGCGATACTGGGTGTACCTAGATACACCCATGTTACACCTATCCTCCGTGAGCTGCACTGGCTCCCTATTGGTCTCCGAACATGCTTCAAGGTGCTGGTTATTACCTTTAAAGCCCTACATGGCCTAGGACCTGGATATCTCCGTGACCGCCTCCTGCAACATACCTCCCAGCGCCCAATAAGATCGCACAGGGTGGGCCTTCTCCGGGTGCCATCGACTGCACAATGTTGTTTGGCAGCTCCTCAGAGGAGAGGCTTCTCTGTAGCAGCCCGGCCCTCTGGAACGATCTACCCCCTGAAATCCGGACCCTCTCTACTCTCTCGGCCTTCCGAAAGTCTGTTAAGACCTGGCTGTTCCGGCAGGCCTGGGGCTGCTGATCTTGATTGACCTTCAGCCCCACTAAGATTGAGTGCATGTTGTGTCTTGTTTTAATTTGCTCTGTCTTATATT
The DNA here is from genome assembly GCF_051295495.1 of Thamnophis sirtalis. Taxonomy (NCBI): domain Eukaryota; kingdom Metazoa; phylum Chordata; class Lepidosauria; order Squamata; family Natricidae; genus Thamnophis; species Thamnophis sirtalis. The sequence continues at coordinate 120,704,906 of NW_028261386.1, forward strand.
TTAAATTTTTAATATCTTCTTTTTAAACTGTTTTTATGTAAGCCACCCAGAGTCCCCCGGCATTGGGCGGCATACAAATCTATTAAAATTGAAATTGAAATTGAAATTGAAATAAGAAGAAACTGTGGAACTTAATTTATAATTAAATGTAACTTTTGAACTGGACACTATGGAAAGTTGGGAATTTGAAGAAATACGTGAGATGATAAAAAAATATGCATGAGTCATTAAAATTAAAAAATAGAATTCTGAAGTTAGAAATTAAGGAGAAACAAGAAGTGAGGGAAGAAGAAGGGAAAGGAAGTGGAACTCCAGAAAAAGTAATAGAAAATAAAAAAAACACAAAAGATTTCACTGGGTTTGACATTGGCACAGGGAAAATTGAAAAGGGGGAGAGAGGTTGTGCCAACAAAGAAAGGAAATGGGATTATAGAAGAAAGGAAAGGAAATGGCCAGACAGGCATAGAGAAGAACGAGAAGAAAGAAAGGAGTGATAAGAGAAAAGAGGAAGAGAAGACAGGGAGACAGAGGATACGTCAAATGACGCAGCAGAATGTGATGGAAAAGCCAGGGAAAGAAGGATATACAGCCAGTAGAAAGAAAAAGCAGGAGTTTAGAGTTTGGGATAAAAGGCTCTCTAGGAAGAAATGGAAAGGATAAGGAAAAAAAAGAGAAGACTGACAGAGAGAAAGGAAGAAGGGAAGCGTACACACATAAATACAGAAATATATTAATATGAATGATAGCAAATTGGATATTTAGAAATTACTATATGGAGAATATAAATGAGAAATATATGATTCACTTTTTTATATGATAGTTAAACTGAGTTGCTAATTGATTGAATAACAAGGATGATAATGAAAGGATAATTAAATATAAGTTAAAATATTTGGAATATGGATACATTTAGAACTTTTAAGAAGATGAATATACATGAGGTGCATATTGTTTGCAATGCTATATGGCAGATTAATGGAATTGTAATAAGCATTGAATAACAAGGATTGTAATTAAAAGATAATTAAAAAGATATTGAAAAATGGAGGGGGAATTTGAAATATACCTGTAATGGAAAAAATACTGATATTATAAAGAGAGAACTAAAAACTTAAGGCATGTAATGATGTATAACTATACAATATTATGATGAGAATAGCTGGAAATTGTAACCAAGTTCACACTTAGGTCAAAAAATAAGCTTGGGTGAGGGGGGGGGGGAGATAAAAAATATACTTGCTATATATTCCTTTAAAAAAAAAGGAGGATACATGTTAAAATTATTAATATGAAAGATGTTTACTGAAATGAAGTTACTAACACCATCAACATTAAATGGAGCCCACTCAGATGCTGAGATACACCATACAAATGAGATGAAAAGTGTGGAAGAGAGACAAGAGGAGGAAGAGAAGGTTAGGAGAGAGGGGAGGAAGAGGAGGAGAGAAAGAAGGGGTGGAAAGAGGAGAGAGGAGAAGGAGAGAGGAAGGGGAAGGGGAAGTAGAGAAGAGAAGGATGACAGAGAGAAGAAAGGAGGTAGGAAGGAAGAGAGAGGGAGAAGAGATAAGGGTATAAATATGGTGTATGGAGAGCAGAAGAGCCAATGATATTTTTGGGGGGTTGATGATAAGACAAATTGACATAATATTGAATAATACAAAATAGTGTTGGTTATGTAATGGTATACATGTGGTTATTTGTATGAAAATAAAAGAAATAAAAAACTTTATTAGAAAAACAAAATATATCCTGTGTGCAGAGCAATCCCAGTATGTTTTAAGGCAGGGGTGGGAAATGACGGGCCTTTTATGACTTGTGGACTTCATCTCCCAGAATTCCTGAGCCAGAAATACCCAACCTCTGTTTTAATCTTTGGTTCCCATTGTTCCCTCCAAATGCATTTTCCCAGGGGGTTCACCCCTGCTGAGATTACCTTTGGCCAATCACAGTTCAGTCTGGACCAGTCAGCTGGGTGCAAAGAAGGAAGCCCAATGTATCATCGGTCAATCAGGCTCATTTTCCCACTCAGTACACTTGTCTTAGTTTACACTTATGACCCTTTTCCAATTATCTGCAAATTTATAACTCGCAAACACTTGAAAAAGAAATTTAAAAAGAGGCAAAAAAAAGTTTCTTCCATTCCTCATGGTCACACAGTGGGTGGAATCAGCAAAAAACAATAAAGCATGTTTTTCACAATGGGGTTACATTATATATGGGAGTAGCTATGATACAAAGATGGAAGAACATGTCCCCATTTTTAATGTACCAAATGTGCCAAGTACAGGGTTATTCACTCTAGTTTTTCATCTGTTTGCGGTTTAAATTATAGACACCCACCCACCCACCCACTCTTATGTACCTTCTGATATATAATTTCTCCTAATGTACACATTTTTTTTCCTAGCACTTCCCTCTAATTTGCTGTTTTATATGTGACTTCCTGCAACATCTATGTACACATTTTTGGATCAGAAAATTGCACCACATAATTCACCAAGGGGAGAATCTGAAAGATAGCCCTCTCCCAGTTTTGCCTACTAGTGTTGGAAATACAATTCAGGTTGGTTTATTTTTAAAAGGAAAGCAAACAAATTTCACTCCCATCTCCCCAATCCATCTCTCAGATTAAAGACTGTGCAAAACATTCTGGTAAGAGCAGAAACTGACAGAAAGCTAAAAACTGATGTAGGTGGGATACAGAGGTGGGTTCCTGCCAGTTCTCACCTATTCATTAGAACCGGTTCATCAAATCTACCGAACCGGTTAGAAGAGGTTCCACCAGTGGACCCGGAAAGCAGGCCCCACCTACAGAAGAGGTTCCAAATTTTTTTGAAACCCACCACTGGTGGGATACTACTGGAGCAGAAAGAGAGAGAGAGAGAGTGAGAGAGAGAGTGAGAGAGAGAGAGAGAGAGAGAGAGAGAGAGAGAGAGAGAGAGAGAGAGAGAGAGAGAGAGAGAGAGAGAGATATTCACAAACTGTCTGGTTGTCTTGTTTATTAGGACTTGTAAATGATCTGTTATCTATCAGCACTTTTCAGGTACCTGGTGACAGTTTATAATCTTTCCTAATTGTTTAATCAGAGTCCTCGGTTTTAATCAGGAGAAGAAAATTGTAGCATCGTCTCTTAAAGCATGGAGATAAAATTATATGTGACATTATTATTCAACTGGTAACTGCTTATTAAACAAATATTCTTTTACGACCTCAGTGGTTCACTTTCTAATGGCTCCAAGAGTCTCCCATATACAAGGCACT